>NW_008613126.1:0-14896 GCF_000691845.1 Merops nubicus | reverse complement strand
CAGGAATCTGGAAAACTTGGAAGACCTTATGCGAGTTGCTATTTGACCTTGATACATAGCTAGAATCTATTGACTCACTAGTTCTTCAGTCTTAGAAGTTTGTTAGAAAGCAGTCTTTTCCATGCATCTCATGCTGATGTTCAGTTTCTTGTTTAGGTATATTTTTTTAAGTGTAAGAAAAACCTGAGGATTCTTGGGGGTCCCTGGATAACTATTTGAGAAGTGTGTGTGGGGGGGGTTTAATCTGTGTTTTGAAACTCCATGGATTTTCTTTGAAGGAAAGAGCTGCTGTGTGTCCAGCAGTAAACAGCAGTACATGAGATGTATTTTTGTTTAGTAACACTTACTAAGTAATTTCAAGAAAAGAATAACAGTCATCTGAGTTCATTGTAGCCCAAAACTTTAGAACTATGAGAAAAGGCAGAACAATGGGAGATGATCACTGCAAACAAGACTGATACAGCTTTTTTAGTTTTAAAAAGTTCCGTGTTTTTGTTTTTGTGTTTTTTTTGTCCTGTATTAAGACAAACATGGCTTCATTTATGCAAGTATACACAATTACTTCTTGGCTTTGCTTTCTTCTGTCTTACTGGGAATGATTGCTTACATGTGGTGTGGTTACTGCTAGATCCTTTGCAATCTGAAAGTAAAGATAAATTTCCAGTTACTGTATTGGTGATGTGTGATGTGATAAACAATGGGCAGTAGCTGGACTTAGTGCCAGCGCTTTGGCTGTGTGTTACTAATGATTTAGATGTAGTTTTCTTATTTTGTTCTAATGCCTTGCATGTTGTGAGCTTTTTGTTCACCACTTTTTCTTTGTCTCTACTGGAATTAAGTTGGTTGTGAAAACATCAGTAGTTACTTATAAGAAAACAGAAGCCTTGATGTACCTAAATGGGATGTTAATGGGAAATCTCACTGTTCCTCAAATGCAAAGATTGATTTCTCTAGTCTTGTTAAAAGACTTAAAATTATTTATCTGAATTAAAAAAATACATCGTGGCCTTCACAAGGAAATGAAATGAGCAGCATGCGTGACCTGTGTGCCTCCCAACCCACACAGAACTCCACCATGTGCCTCTAGGGTCACTAGATGTGGGCCAACTCTATTCCTTGGTCTGGGTGGATGGTGTCATGGTCTCTGTTGGCTGCCCTTGCAGACTTCTGGGCTCAGTCTCTTCCCTTCTTTACTTTTAAAAAACAGAAATCTTGCTCTTGCGTTACAAAGAGGCTGCTTATCTATGCTTTGTTAACTATGCAGGTTCCCTGTGGAACCTGACGGATACTCGTCATTTAAAGCCTGACTGAAATTGTGAAACTAAACACAGGTTTGTACACAACACAAAAGCAAAAATAAAACCTGAGAAACTTACTAACAAGAAAACTAAATATCTCAGCAAAACAGTAAATTCTTAAATGCATTTCTTCAGATTTTCATTTAACTCTTGTGTTTTCTTGGAGCACAGCTGCAAATTCCAGTCATTATTTAAGAAAAGACCACACTTTTTTCCTACAGTTTGCCCTCCCCCTCCCCGAAACTTGAAGTGTCAGATGACCATTTAAGTCAGGTCATCTTTCCCCTTCTCTGCTGGTGAAAGACCCTTTCATTTCACAGCTTGTAGTCCCCTTCTGCCAGGAAAGTTTCCGGGCAGCCTCACTGGCTGATAGAAGCACCCTGCTGAGTGACTTGCTGTTCAGTTGCATTATTCTGGGGTTCAGCATGAAAAAATGGTTTACTTGGATAATAATCACTTCTTTATCTACAGAAGCTACCCAATGAATGGGTGATTATCAAGGTTTACTGACAATCTACCGTTAGTCTTTTGTTGCTATTCCTTGTTCATTCACTCCAGCTGCTTCCTGCGCCCCCATGGTGCTTTATATCTCCGGTCCGGCATTCACAGTCTGGCACAGATACAGCCTGCAGTGGCAAACGGACCTGGTGCACTTCGCACGGACAGTTACCCCAGCTAGGCAAGGCAGCTGGGGATACACGGGGAGGGCAACAGATTAACGCTTCTGGTTGTTCACAAGTTACTTGTGTTGCTGCTGCTCTTTCCACCTTTAGAGAAATGCATGCGTAAGGTCTGTGAGCTGCAAATGTTTTCGTCTTCTGATGTAAATATAGCATTATTAGCCGTCAGTCACCTAAAACAGGGAACAGATAAACGCGTATGGCCAAGTAAAGCTAGAAAATACCTTCTGCTGTAGTAATTAGTGGCATTTAGATAATACCACTATGAATTACTTTCAAAGCCATTGTCACACTTTGCTTTATTGACAACTTAATTCGAGGTCAAGACCTTTCTTGTGGTAGGGTTAATGGACATAGAATCTTTTGGCACGGTCTTCAGGGTGCTACCTCAGTGGACTGTGGTGCAACCGAGGTCAGCTTGCAATGCCACTGGTGCCATATATGCAACATGGGCAGCCTTGGAAAGGCGCAGGAGAGAGCTGGAGCCACGGCAGCTGAAAGGGGCCTGG
The DNA here is from genome assembly GCF_000691845.1 of Merops nubicus. Lineage (NCBI taxonomy): Eukaryota > Metazoa > Chordata > Aves > Coraciiformes > Meropidae > Merops > Merops nubicus. Next base: position 12,409 of record NW_008613126.1, on the reverse strand, counting down.
GAGACAGCAGCTTCTGGCATCTGCTAAGCTCTGAATATCCTGTGAGCTGTTGCCACAGACTTGGATAAGCTGTTTCTGATAAGCTCAACATCCTGCCCCTCTACAGGGAAGATCTGCATTCCCACCACTCAGGTTTGCTACTGGCACATAAAATCTCTAAATTGGAGGTGGAGGGCAGGGAGAGGTGTAGACTACCTATCCACATACCACTGACTAACAGGATATAATACTTTCAGATAAGCCATTCTTTTGAAAAAAATCCATCTTCTGTTGTTTTAATTTTGAGGGATGTTTTGTCTAGTGAATGCATTCCCTACAATAGGATTTTTCTCCTTTTTTTTTTTTTAAGACTTTTGGGAAGTCCAGCACATGCAGATTTTTGTGGATGACCTTGTGATGCAGAGGTGTTCAGTGTCTTTGCCATGTGATTGTTTGTGACGCCAGTCTTCAAGTATTTCTTTCCTTTTCAGACAGTGAGTTGCTGAGTTTGAAATTATCAGGAATTTCAATTTGCTACTCAGCTTCCCTGCAGTTCTGATTTCAGTGGAGATAACATAACTCCAGTCTCCAGTAGGTTTGCAACAATGCAAGGTCACTTAAATCATCTCCTGTAGGCTGCATGCCAAAGATAAGGAAACAAAGTTGTTGTCCAGTTAATGTTTGCTCAGGTCTTTGCACATGGAAAACACTCTGTTCGAGTTCTAAATGGAACTGTCACCTCTTTTTATATGTTATTTCTTGCGTGACTTACACGGTTAATCTCAAAGGCAACTGAAGCTTAATATCCTGATGTGTTGGTGATGAAAAAAGAATGGATACCGTTTAAAACATTTTAAAATTCTTAAGCTACTCTTCTGGTAAGGAAAATGTTCACTTTGTGACAGAGGAAACTGTGCAAAATAGCTTGTGCAAGCTTTGACTATAAAAATAACCTTTGGTATGAAGGTTTCTTTTTGGACTCAAAACAATGTAACATCAACACACTGTGTGTGATCCCAGTGATGAAGAATTTTTGCTGGGCAGCTACAGCCCCGAGAGCATGGTAACTATGTTATAAGTATCTTACAACCATAGATTTATCTATAGGTTTGCAGAGGAAATAACCTGTGCCTAGAGGAAGCTTAGGGGAGACACACGGCCGACAACTGTCAGTAGAATTACTGTTAGTAACCACTGCTGAAGTGTGTCTGTGGCTAATCGAGCTGCAGTTTTGAGAGTTCAGCCTGTCTTTGGTGATCATTGAAGGTGTTGTGAGCACTCTGCTTTTGGCTTGAGTGTTGTGACCTTTTTAATCACTAATCATAAAACGATGTAAATCAAGTCAGTCAGTTCTCTCGGGCCCTCTGCCTCACTCCATTCACCCTGAACAGACTGTGCCCTGTGCAGGAGAGGCTTTCCATCCTAAGCATGGCTAGCTCTTTCCTGCTAACTTCTTTCTCAAGTTCCTAAATGTTTAAATATGGAAAGCACTTAACTATTACCACAGAGATGCTTCTGAGTGAGGCTATACAGCAGAGTCTCCTATCAGAAAAACGAAAATTAAGACTAAAGACCATGCTTGAGAGAGATGTTACATTTTAGTCAGAAATTTGAACCCAGCTCTGCTAAGCCACCTGATGTCTGAATTTTGGCTTACCATCCTTTGAACTATCCCTGTGTTGTATTTGTTTCCTTGCTTCATCATGGCAGGTGATTGCTGCAGTTAGGGTCTACTAAGGCAGATGGATTATCTGATCCCCTGCATAATTATGCTACTGTTAACTGGAAAAGATTGACAGTTTTTAAGCATGACTGATTTTTTTTTTTTTTTTTTTTTTAAATCCAAAACCTTGCACTCCTCGAGCTTTGATTGGTTTGACTTTGTTTCGTCACATGTAGTGCCCATTATCCCTGCCTAAACTGAACAGTATAGAAAGTAGTTTGGTTTGGGTTTTTTTTCTTTAAAAAAGTTCAAACAACAAACCTCACCCTTCGCTCACCCCCGAAAATCTGAAGTACAGAGTGGAATACTGGTTCTGTGATATGAAGCTGAAATGTGTGTTCCATCAGGTGAGTTTTGCTTGTGTTCACAAACTATTGTTATTGCAGAATGTTAATTGCTTGAAGGAAGGCTGCTGATAACTGTTTGGCGAGTGGCCTACAGAAGTGGGGGTGGGGAAGTGTGGCCAGGTGAAGGTAAGGAAACCCCACAGTCTTTTCCAGGATCTGGTTCTTCCAAATTCATTACACGTGTGTGTTTACACTGAACTGCTCAGGTGTTTTTATTTGCATGATACATAGCTAGATGTGTCATGCTGTACTACTGTTGGCTAATTTGCATATCTGCAACACGCAGTAACAACAAAAGTGAAAACCCAAACCCCCTAATTTTGCTGCTGATAAAAAGTACCTGCTAAGGTGCTAGAGTTTGATGTTTTCCTTGCTCTGGCACAATAGGCACAATAGTAGAGTTTTTCTGAAGACCCTACTGCTACTCTGTGTTAACCTTCAGTTTGATGTGCCCTGCAGGAGTGTGCTCAGAATGTTACAAGTCTAAGCATCTGTGACATAACGGGAAACACTCATTTATACTACCTGAAAGAGTGGTAGTAACAGGACTGGATCTTCCCAAGGACTGTTTTGTAGCTGGTGCTGTGCTACTTGGATGAAATGTGAAAGCTGAATCAATGGGTGTAGATAAAAGCAAGAGGAGGGTGCTGAGGAACCTCGTGGTAGAGCGGGCAGGATGTGACACTGAGGCAGCTGAAGAAGGGGCCTTACAGAAATGTTTGGGCAGCCTGGATAGGTGGAATGGGATGGCTTGTGGGGTGGCAATGGAGGAAGCTTGATGCAGCCCATTTATGAAGTTAAGTTCCCCAGTTATTCTGGCCACATCAGTCCTTCTGGTACCCTTGGCAGAAGAGAACATCTCTCATGTGCATGTTTTCCAGGAGAAGCAAATACTGGTGCTGCATGATAAAGGAGAATTCAAAGTGACTTTTACACTGAACAATATTAAGGGTAGCTGGGAGTGCCTGTGTGTTGCATCATCCCAGCAGAAGTTATCTCCCAGATCTTTGGTGGATATTCGATGATAGGTGTGACTTTTGGGGTCAAAACCAGGCGAGTAGAGTATTACAAGAGAATCAAAGTTGTATGTAATGCAACAGTCACTGCCTCTGTTCAGGGATCTGTATTTTCTGATCTTCTCTGGGCAGCAGTGGCTGTTGCAATTTTTGATTGCTGAGGTACTGTGAGAGCACTTCTGACAGAAATGCCTCCTACTTACTTGTCAAGTCCTAGGTACATTGTCCTTCTGGGTGTCACATTTATTTTTATTCTCTCTTCATTTAGGCGCTTTTTTTTTTTAAGAGGGTGGGCAGTAGTGCTACAATTCCCTACGGGAATGGATGTTTGTGAGACTCCATTGCATGACATTTATTTCTTTTTTTAGCTGTACCTTTAACTTCTGGAATGCATTGTACAATGTTGCTCTTTTGAACACAGTGGGGAACAAAAAACCAGTTCAAACCTATCAGAGGAATACTTGAGCAATAGTTGATGCCTGCATAGTTGTTTTTTCTGTGTGGACAGATTTATCCCTAATTACATTTAAAATGAAGTCTGTAAATAGATTTATATAACTTACGTTATAGCTAAATGTCTAATTTTGAGAGAGCTTGAATTTAAAATTGACATTTCATCTCCAACAGTACGTTTATTGATGCACTAGAATGGAATCTTCATTGCTTTAATGAAAAGATGCGTAACTTTTATATGGCAATACAGCACAATGGCTTTTAAGCTTTATATGTAGAACCCAGCTACTTTAGTTTATAAATGAGTGTAACTGCTGCACAATGATGAGGGGAACTGTGTGTATCCTTTTGTTTTCCAGGAGGAAAACAAAATTCCTATGACTAGTACAGTAGCGTTAAAGATGTTACAGCACCAGTGTAGCATCAGTAATGAAATCTTTAAACATGCAGTTGGAAGAACCTATGAAAGTGGGTTAGGTATGTGGCAGTCTTTAAAATTTTTCATTCGTTTAACAACTCTTGAGTCACAGTGCTTAGAAGAAGAGACACTAATTAGATATAGAATTGAAAACAGAGGTCTAAAATGACTACCACAAATGGATCTTCTTATCCTAGCTTTCAGCTACTTTCCTCTATGCAGGAAAAAGAATTACCAGCTTTGTGTGAAAAATAAGGAAGTGTACACTGATAGCCTTTCCTTGACACTGAGATGAATCTGATAGAACTGTGTATTTTCAGGATCCTGTGAGGGACTGCATTACTTAATGAATTGACCAAGTTCAGTTGTTTACTTCTTAAATACTAGGGAATCTGTTCAGCTATACATATGAGTTGAAGCAGTTTTTTAAATGAGGCATTGTTAAATCTTTTAAAAATTGTGTTCTTCTGTGTTTTTTGCTATCCTTGCAGAAAGGATATAGCTGAAAACTACAGTAAAGATGAAAGTGTCTGCTTTTGTAAGAGACAAATACCATATGTCATAAAATATTTACTGTTAGTATGAACGTGGCATCGTTCCGCATCACCAGAACCACTTTCAGAACACTACAGACTTCTCCATTCTGTGTCCATGTATCTCTTAGGTGCAGCTTCCACACAAGATAAATAGAGGGGTATTTTGGGACACAGCTGTGTTAGTTTCTCTTGTGTCTGGGATGTTAGTGATAATGTGATTGTAGAAAAGGGCTATAGTTATCACAGCAGCTTCCGAAAGGGGAAATTGATACCTCATCTCAGTTCTCTCTTAAATTTGGGAGTTGGCATTAGTGTGCTTGCTTGCTTATACCAGAATACTGAATATTGGATTATATGTCAATAATATTTAAATTTAATAGCTGAATATTGAAGGAATAATTGAAGGAACTGCTTCTTGAAGATGCACCCATTTTTATACTAAAAAGATGAACATTATTCTGGAAGCTCTTCTGCCAAGGATTTTTAGCAGGCCTTGATCTTAACATTTTGCTGTAGCTTATTCTGTTTCATGTTTCAGAAGTAAAGTGTTATTTAATGAGAAAATCTTAAAGTAGGTGTTGTTTCTTTTTCAAAGTATGGGTTAATATTGCGGGGGGAGGGGAGGAGCGTGCATAGATCATCACCTTACCTGCCATCTCCTTTGTTTTCCAAGGTCTAAAACAAAAACAAAAAAACCTAAAAAGCCCCCAAAAACCACACAAACAAACACCCAAACAACAACAAAAGCAAAATATGCGGGGAGTTAGGTGCTACCAAGGCTTTACAATGATCTGTGCGATTTGTGGGTAAGAATGATTCATCAGATACCCTATACTGAAACATCTTGTAGGACTGAATAACAGAAGACAGAAACAGGACAAACTCCAAAAGAAAAGGCATAATACGTTGCCAAAGAAACAGTGCTAATTTTAAAGGATTTTATTTACAAGATACTTTTTTTTTTTAACATCTGCTTTTAATAACACGCTCCCTTTAAAGTATGAAATTCCCCAAATGAAGACTATGCAATGAGTTTCATTTTAGGTGGAGCTTGCTTTTTGGCTGGCCAGTTATTGTCATGGAGTCTAAATATTGCTAGGGGAAACAATTTTTTTGTTGATGTAATTAATGCTTTATAATCTACAGAGGTTTATTCTAGTGCTGTAAGAAGAAGGAATATAACCTGACTGATGTGCATTTGGCCTCCAGTCATACCGCTGCCACAACAGACTGCAATTGCTTTGCCTTCCACATGCCACTTCCTTTGACAGAGCTGCCATTTATGCTCCTGGTTCCAGGTGCTGGTCTTTCAACTCATGTCTGCTTTCCTGCTCAGGCTGCACTCTCCCTAATGTGGGCTGTTTTTTTGTGTGGGGTGTTCTGGTTTTGTTTTAAAGTTGTTGTCATGTGTTTTTTTGGTTTTTTTTTTTTTATTTAAATAACTAGGAACCTGGAACACCTTTCCTCCTATTCTGGTTTTTCATGCCGTGCACAGCCTGTGGAGTTAGTTCATATCACTGTGCACCTCATGCACTTTCCTCACAAGTCCAGAGAAAGAAACATGAAATTGTTTGTTCAACTGTTCTGTTTCCTGAGTATCTTGTATCCATCTTGGAGTTCTGGTAGAGGAAATAGGCCACATATGTCCTGAGAGTTCAGAGAGGTAGGGAGAATCATCACATAAGGAAGTAGCATCCTTTCCCTGATTCAGCTGATGAGAAGGAGCAAAAAGACTTAGGTGGATTAAGCTTGGAAAGATTTATGGGGACGGTAGCTGTCTGTTCTTTCAGTAGCGCTAGGGATATGCCATCTGAGTGGTTGATTTGTTTGTTTTAAAGGCAAAAATGGGGGATGAAAGCTCAGTAAAGCTAGTTACAGTCTGCAAAGGGCAGTCTCTTAACTTATTACTCTCTACAAAGTGTCAGCTGGGAAAATCCTTTAATATGGAAAGTTTTGGCTCACCTGTGTTGTTAGGGTGTGGATCAGCTGAGGCACACCACCTTGCTTACCCACATAACGTGTGTGATGAAGGTCTGATGGGGTCAGTGCAGTTCCAGAACAGAAACCAGCACTAGGCAAATGAAGGGGAAACTTTTTTAAATGCAGTAAGAACAGACTAATTTCTTTTTTCTGCACTATTCTTCCAGAGAGTTTCCGTGTTGCAGATCATCTTCGGTGATCACTGAGGGCCTGGTATGAGCAATTAAGTCCTTGAGAATCTGTGCTGCACAGCTTGCAAATTACTTTTATGTGTCTTCCTCTGTGTCATCTCTTTGGGTTGGGCTTTTATTTCTGCTTCCAGTGTTGATAAATGTGTACAGGATCATTCAGGAGAGTTTGACCACAGTGCTGGTACTAATAATATTTCTCCCCTTATTGTTTTAATCCAGACCAATGAGTGGAACAAGAATGATGATCGGCTGCTGCAGGCTGTGGAGAATGGTGACCCTGAGAAAGTGGCCTCATTGCTGGGCAAAAAGGGAGCCAGTGCCACCAAGCAAGATAGTGAGGGCAAAACTGCGTAAGTCCTACTTCAAATTGTGATTTAAGCACAAGGCTGGGGAAAAAAATACAACAACAACAACACACAAAAACCAGAACAAAACACACCAAAACCAACCAACCAAACAAAAAACAAACAACAAAAAAACAAAACCCAAATAAAACCCCAACCCAACAAAACAGCCTTGGATGTCTATGCTACTTAGATGAATTAAGAACCAGAGACCATCCTGAAAATTAACTTTTTCATCTGAAGCACAGTGTATTCTGAAAAGCTCCTTTCTGGTAGTCTGTATTTGTAATTCTACATTAAAAATGCCATTTGAGAATCACAAACGCAATGAGGTAACTTGAAGCGGGATTGCTGAGTAGATTTGTGCCATTTTAGGACAGGGTATTTTGGGACTCAGGAATTTCAGAGCTCCTTGCAGATTGCACACTCCAAAAGGCGTTAATCTTTGGTGCTATTTTTCCCCATGGACATTAATTTAATGACATAGAAATGGAGATAAATTTTCTTTCTAATAGGTTAGTTCAAACAAACTATGGTGACTGACTTTTAAAATCTTGCAGATGCTAATGATTTGTGTAACTGTTCCTTCTTTTGACTGAAGTTTGGCAATGAAACTTTTCTATGAATGAGATCCCTTTTGCAGTCGCAATGTATTTCATGTATAGCACTGTTGTCTGTTCTTCCTCTTGTTCTCTGTGAACTTTCTGAGTTGTGGAAGGTAAAAAATTCTAGTAAGAATACTACAGCCAAGAGATTGACGGAACCAGAACCTTCATAAAATTCTGGATAGGTAGGTAGAAAGGGAAACTGTTTCTAATTTGGGAGAGGCAGCACAAGGTACTTCATACCAAATAGTAAGCTCTAATGAATCACCTCTGGGTTGCATTTACTGAGTCCTGCTCTGCTTCTTGCTTGATCTGTTTTAGTTTCCTGCATGTGCTCTGTTTCTGCTCTGTATCTGAGGAAACTGAATGATAGCAATGGCTCATAATGACCTGCAGCTTCTTACTGCAGAAGTCAAAGTCCTCTGATTACTTCGAGTGGGCTTTCTCCACACTTTAATATGTTTTTAATTTTAAAAAGTTGTGTACAAGTGTTTACTTTTGGACGTAAATCATGCCTTCCATTGAATCTTCTGATTTACAGCTGTGTTTAGCATTTCATGTTTTTGCAGTCAACATAGCTTCAGAGCTAGATTCTTAGACTGCACTGCATCTAAAGTAGTACCTACTTTGTAAGCTTCATACATAATTTGATACTATGAATTGTTCTAGGGAACCAACCAAGAGTGAAATTATCAATGAGTACATAGAAGCCTCTTAAGTCTAAGGAATAGAATTGGTTTACCTGTAGGGATCTGGTGCAATGATTTTCAACTTTACAGAGATACGGTACTAAAATCCCGTTTCCTCTTTATCTGCAACTACAAAAAAGTTAATGACCATATATTTATATTAATGGTGCCTAACTAATAATGCAGATACAAGTACTTTTTTTAATTGCTTGGAACAAATGTGAATTAATGCTATGAAGCTGTCTTTCTGCTTGTTCCCTATGCTCATTTAATTGTAACTTAATTTTTTTTTAGTTATTGCCATATAGTGGTTTGAAAGAGAGCTTGAGAGAGAATGAAGAAAAATAGTATTGCTGTGACACAGAAATGCAGTGTGTCAACTCTCATTCTGTTTCCAGTGCTTTGGGAAACTTAGCAGACCTGCTCAGGTTATTTCTGTCTCAGTTTTGAAAGATAGAGACTGACAGGTGTAGAAACAGTGACAGTGATCTGAAAAGACATAGCTACCAAAGAGTATCATGACCCAGAATCATTCTCTGTTACGGTGTATTAATAACTGGTCAGTGTCTTGTTTGCATTTTTCCCTCTTTGGAGTCTTGTTTTAGTATGTGCAAAATGAAATGCAGCCATTGTTCCTGTTTTGGTAGGCTTCTTTCCTCTATGCTTGCCATGTGATGCCAGGGCTTCACTCCTGCACAGTGATGCTGGGTGCCTAACATACGTGTTTTGCCCCATCTCAGAAGCTCTGTTCAGAGGCACAGACCCTGCTGCAGCCCAGCACTAGGTCTGTTAGTGTCTTGCAGACGGATGGTGCTAGTTCATCAGCTACTTAATCCGTAACATGGGAAGCTCTCATGCTGTGAATTCCCTATTTGGAGGGGTTGTTTTGGGACAACTGGCCACCGTTGCACGCAGATTTCATGGCGTACATTTTAGAAAGTGATCTGCAGTGCTGTGTGGAAAGGGAACTCTTTGGATGAGTGGTCTATTGATCCCTGTGAGGATATATTGATGCGTTTGTTTCCATAATTAGGCTGAAGGTTACTAATGAGAAGAACATGATGGATTCAATTATATAATAACATGTAATGTGATTAAGGATATCGAAATGTGCTTGAAAGCAAAAAAGAAGAAACAATTACAGTTTGTGTTGCAGTACAGGTTTGTTAGGTCTGTCATTGTCTGTTCCCTTAAGGTGTGACATGTTTCTTTTAAGATCTTTTCTTTTTGTTAACAACTGTACACCCCGAATTTTCTGTACTGCCCAGATCTTTATCTGAAGTGTAGTAATACAGTATTTTAAGTGGATAGTGGAGAGGTGTCTGATTTTCATGCTTAACGGGATGATTCTGTGTCTTTGTTTGTAATCAGATGGCTTCTTAATATAAAATGCTTAAACTGAGAGGAACAGAGACTAGAACCCAGGAGTTTCTCTATTTGTCTTGCTGAGTACTGTATGCATCACGCCACTGAGTCCTGCTACTATGTGCTCCAGGTCAGGCTAAGTTTTGGATATAACCACCTAAATTTCACCTGTGTTCCTCTTTTGCCTCTGCACTGTGGGTCCTTTTCTTTATGGCTTGTCCAAATGCAGTAGAATAGAGATGTTTGAATGAATGGATTCTAGGTATCAGCAATTTCTTAGGAGTAATATTTACAGATTTTCATCAGGTGGTTTAACTCTCCAGCAGCACTTTTTAAAAATAAAAATACCATCAGATAAATTAAACTAGTTTTTTGAGACTTGTCTGAATTTCCACACCACCACCCTGTCTCTGACTCAGTCCCTCTTATAAACAATAAATCAACTTTAAAGCCATGGAGCAAATCCACCTTTGGCATAAGTTGACACAGCCCCATTGTTGGTCCCTCTTACACAGTACAGACTATTGCCAAGCACACTTGTAATAAAACCTATCTGGAAATCTGACTCTACCATTGTAGTCTTATTCTGCCAGATAGGTTGGCTTCTTTTTTTTTTTTTGGTCCAGCTTCCTTAAACAACAAAACAGTGTTTTCCAGTTTGGAATTTGATCATTTAAATCCCACTTTAACTAACAAAAAAGGGTTTTCAAAAAGAGCCTTTTCAGGTGGGGCTAGGATTCATTTCTGTCCTGCACTTTACACAAGAACGAGTGTTCAAATGGGCTATCATTTAAAGAAGCTGCTGCTATTATTGAATTTTGGAAAGGTTTCACAATGTATAAGTGGCAGCACTTCCTTGTCGTAAATTATTTTGTCTATGTGCCAGTCCATCACTGCTGTGTTTGCGTGTTTCTGCAAGGTACTGAACTAGAATTAAATGATTATGACTATTAAATAAAACAATAAGTCTGTGTAAATTTTTAACTGTGATTGGATCAACCATTGTTTAATAAAATGAGTCTGACAATGGCGTAAAAAGAGCTTTAGAATCTCCAAGAATGTCCTCTTAGAGAAATTTCACAAAAATATTGTCAGTAGCAGCTAGTAGAAATTATAAATTTTCATTTGAACCAGAATGTTCATGGCTTTGAGACTGAACTGAAAATAAGTTTTGGAGAATATTCCAACCCTAAACCCCTTATATTTATCATGTACACAGTATTTTTTTTTTCTTTTGAATCTTATTGTATAAGGAAGTAGAACAAGTAGCATGAAGGAAATAAATATTTTAACCAGGTTTTAATTACCTTTGAAAGTCTTTCCTTGTACATGATAATATTTATCTTAAAGGGAGGTAGTGGAAGATTACAGACTTAGTACAGTCATACTGTCCTAATAGAGAATGAAAATCATTGCAAATGGTTTAAACAGCTAATCTTCAAAACTGAAGAAGTCAAGTGAGCCCAATACCTACGAAATGGAAGAAGAATTGTATTATTCTCCCTTTCTTGATTACAAATTTCTATAAATCCTCTAGAAGACTTTTGAAATTCAGGCACTCTACATTATTTTCTTGTGCACATGTTGGGGGTCCTCAGTCTAACACCATGCTCTAGAAGATACTTATTCTGTACAGACTCTGTCATCTCTTAAAATTGCCTAAACACTTAAGTTGAAAAGCATGCTAGCAGAGTGCCTTTTGAAAATTGTACCAGGGTAGGAGCTGCTAGAAAGGTCTAGTGCCTGTGAATTATCAGCTCTCCAGATGTGGAGTTCATTTGTGTTCCAGTGACATGATATGGTCCTTGATAGAAAATATTTTTTAATTTACTTTTATAATGGTATTTAGTTTATGATTGTCCAGATGGTCATTAGGCTTCAGAGCATGGACAAAGTAAAGAAGACCACAGCGATCTCCACCTGTGTTTTATCTCTAGCCAACAGATAGCTGAAATTTGGTTCTCATTCTGTAATTTCTTGTAAAGGTTATTTCTGTGAGAAATTTGAGTGTAAAAGCATCTACGTCTCCAGAACTTTCCTGGAGTTCTTTTCAGGCTCAAATCTTGATTGTTGCTCTTTGTTCCTCCTTTCCCTTTCAGTATTGCTATGAATATAATTCAACTAACATGTTCATATTATGTTTCCTGAAAAAAAAATTGCATTCTGTTTTAGACTAACACTTAGAAATGTTAATGAAACATCTGGGCATTGTTGGGTGAAGCAGTCCTCTGCCAGGACACTAAATTGAGGTAATTAATTTTCTATTACATTCAGTATGAGCCAATTGTTAATGTGTACTGAGAGGAAACGCTCTTATCTCTGTAACAGAGGAGTGATACTTACTTTGATTTTATGATCTGGCAGTACATTAAAAAAATCCACACTTCATACCAACATTACTGTATTGACAGACATGCAGACTTTTAAATGAGATCCATGGAGTGGAATTCCTGTTAGTGGTTTGTTCCTGGCTCTTGAATGAAAGCATGTAAATAATTTCTGATGTTTTTGAGTACATGACCCCTCACTTAGACTTGGAGAAGACATTAAGTCTTCAGTTACACTTTTGATGGAACTCGAAATCAACAGCATTCAGGTTCTATCATATGCAGTTTTGAAGCAATTTTTTGGTAAGACTTTTTAGTATTTTATACCTTTCTGTTATTAAAAGATGATGTGAAGAAGTCATCTCCTGAAGAGATAGAAAGTAATGCTTTTAGTTTGATTTCAATTACAAAGATCATAGAATCCTTGAGGTTGGAA
>NW_008613125.1:0-37732 GCF_000691845.1 Merops nubicus | reverse complement strand
ATACATATATATATATATATATGATACTCACAGTTCCACCTCTGCTCTGCTTGCAGCTGAGTGACTTGGGATACTATATCCAAAGAGTGAGGGCTTGACGTTTAAAACGCGCACAAACTTCCGTTCCAGCGGAAACCCCAGTGCCTAGGAGAGACTGGCACCGGCCCGGAGCGAGGGCGGAGCTGGCGCGTGGCCCTGTTCAGGGGGGAAGAGGGAGGAACAGTCAGAAGTGGGGACTCGGTCTCATTTGCAGTAGCCACTGTACCCCGGGGCTGCTGGGCTTTAACCGGACAGGAAAGTTGAATCAGGTTGGAATTGTACTTTTCCCACAACCTGGAATTACCAGGCTTTGGGGAGGGGGTTTAAATGAAAACTAAAACTCCTACAGCACTGAAACCTTATGGCTAAAACCTTCTTGACTCACTTTTTTGCACACTGGTTTTGCAATTGTTGCCAGGGGAGCTTCCATTGCTGGCAATGGACGTTGCTGACATGGCAGGGGCCACTAAACAAACCCCCCGTCTCCCCCTGCCGCACACACGTCCCGTGGCCGTGGTCCGTGACCAGCGTGTGCCGCCCTGGCCACGCCAGTCCCAGGGCAGGGAGGACGTGGCCACTGCAGGCCACAGCGTGCCGACAGCTGAATGTGGTTTTCCCAAGCAGCTCGAGCCCAGCCCCCGGTGCTGACAGAGGAGTCCGGCCTCTCGCCCTCTCGCGTTGTCTGTCACGGATAGTACCCTGTGCTAATTTGCGTTGCTTCTTTTACTGACCTTGTGGAGAACACGTGCTGACCCCGTGCTCTGTACCTCGGGTCCCCACACTGCGCTGCAGGTTCTGTAACTCGGGGGGAGGGAAGGGCAGGGCAGGAGGGAGCAGCCTCTGCCTTGTTAGAGGTGATGAAGCTGGAGGAGTCTTTACTGCAAGAGAACGTGCTCCTATTAGAAAAATTCTGAATTTCCTGGAAAGCAATCAATAAATGACTACAGTGCATCTTTCCTATGAGATTTTTCTTTTACTAGTGTGTTTCAGTCCATTAAAAGCTTTTTAAACTATTTTAGGTATGTATTCATTGGTTTCTTTACAGTCTGGTGCAAGGTGTTAATCCAGGCCCGGTCGCTGGAGCCAGGGCCAAGGGGAGAAGGGCACAGCTCAGGGGAAGGCTGAAGAGCTGCACCCAGGCCAGGGCCGGGCCGCGGGGCTCAGTGTCCCGCCGAGCACACGCCCTCTGTGGCCAGCAGATGCTCTCCCCTGCCTCAGTGAGCCCCGGGGCTGGGGTGTGTGCCGGGCTGTCCCACTGACCTGCACAGCTCTCAGACTCCTCTGGTCGGTGCTGTGCTCACTGGAAGGCTTCAGGGAGCCACATGGCCACCTCCACTCTGGGCACCCTCTGACAAAGTGCCCCTGGGGAGAAAGGGAGCTACTAAAAACTAGTACCAGAATCACCACCGCAGCAGCCCCAACCCAGAGGAGCGGGAACTCCCTCTCCATCAGCAGCTCCTCCAGAATCGAGTTTTCCTCCAGGGAGAGGAGCTGCTGCTTCATCCTGCTCACAGGGGAAGGGGAGAACAGGGCCCAGGCGCTCTGGGGTTTTGTAAACACCTGAAATGAAGCTGAAGGTTGCAACTCCCAGTTAAGGGGCCTACACATCTTCAATGTCATCATTAGTTAAATAACAGTATTTAACAACATATATTCATAATTCTTGACCCATCTTGGGGTCTGGGTGTTCTTGGGTGTCAAGTTCTTAAACAAGAAACAAACAACTGACTTAAACCAGTGCTGAGGCCACAGGATGCTCAGGAACCCGAGCGTGGCTCTCCCGGCCCAGAACTGCCTCAGGGAGGTCAACTCTGCTCCTGGCCACAGTCAGTCGCAACTCACTCAGCTCTTCACTGCCTCATCCCTGGGCAGGCCTGGCTCAGGCAGGACTCCACACCCCAAACCTCAGCTGTGACCCTGTGCCACTGCCCGAGACAGTAACTGCTGCAAAACGAAACTCCTCCCGAGATGGATTCACCACACGAGCAGGCCCGAGGGGACAGACGCCATCGTTACCCGCCTTGCCTCCTTCCCGGATGAGGGATCTCTAGCAGTTCATCCTATGGGACACGCCACATACCCCAAAAGCTACAAACTCCTGTCAAGAAGCCACCGGTGAAACCTTCCCTGCAGTTCTGCTGTTCAGAGAAGGCTGCTCAGCCAAGCGCATTATGTCCTACTGCTGACCAAAATTCCTACATGTGTAGGAATCTTTTCAAATCCAACCCTGTCTGCTGAAGAACATTTTAATGCCCATCAGTACTCTGTTGAAACTGGAAACAACTGGTGGAAACTAGTCTTGTACACTTAAAAAGCTGCTTTCAGTAAAGCACTCGCTGCATAATCAACAAGTCACCAACTGAAGGAGAAAATTGAATTCTTCCACTGCCCAGACTGCTCTTAGCAACTCACATTTTAACATCCCCTCCCTCACTGTGAGGGCACCATGCTGGCTAAGGCACCGGGGCCTTTCCCTCCAAATCAGATCCCAGCGCCGTCTGGACTCGAGTGCTCAGGACTCTGCTCACCTCAGCCAGGAGTTCTGACCTGCACGTTGGCTCCAGCAGAGTCTGAAATTCCAGTGTTTTTCCCAAATGGAAGCCAGTCTCCGCCAAAAGCCTGTCCAGCTCTGTTCCTGTAACACCCTGCAAGGCATTCACACAGAACACAGCTGGTGGGGCCTTTGTCCCCCTTGCTCCCCCCCACCATGGCAAAGGCCACAACCTTGCTCTCCCCTCAGAGAAATGAACGTTTCCATTTCAGTTCACTGACCCGCTTGTGAGCAGCACTCGAGGTAATTAAGGCCAGATTACAAGAAAAAAAAAAAAATCTACACACCCACTGAAAGGCACCGACAGGAAAACAAGAATTCCAGGATGCCTTTGGTGCCAGAGCTGCAGCCCAGCACTGGTGGCGCCTTGGGAAGCAGCTGGAACACTCCCGCTGCCCCCTGGAGGGCAACCAGCCCGCGGCCTCCACGGCCCACAGGACACAGCAGCGAGAGGTTCCCGTTGGCTCTGCTGGGAAGAAAGGCTCAAAGTAAGGGGAAAAAAATCCGAACAAGAAAACACTCGTACCAAAAACCGGGGAAACGTCACTGGGACAGGAGCAGCGGGGGAGGCCTCAGCCCTGAGCCCCCAGGCAGGGCAGGAGCCCGGCTGCTCCAGAGGAGCCACGGCCTCCACCAGACTGCGTGCAAACACCGCTTCACAAACATCCACAAAGCTTCTCACAAAACCCCACTCCACCGTAGGAACCAGCATAAAACATGCAAAACAGGTTTTGATTAGTTTAACCTTTCCAGTTGTTACCAACTGCCTTCAAAACACTTGCTGTTGCCTCAGCAAGCACAACTTCAAGACAAAGCTGCAGAGAAAACTCTGAAGGGTGAAACACCAATAGCTTTTTTCAAAATAATTTTAATTCTTGCATCCAAGGAAACAAAAACACGTCTAGTTTTATATGCATTTAATAGTTTACCAATTGGTACAATAAGATTTTTTTAATATGCAGAAAACATGAATAAATTTTGTTTTACACAGTCTGAGAGCAACAAATCTTACTGTAAAACACAGAGCAGTATTATATACATTCCTTTACTGATTTTTTTTTTTTTTCATTTTAAATGGTATCAATATCTTCAGTTAACTCCTACAGCCTGGGGGAACCGTTTTCTCCAATTGCAACCTCTAACATCGCTCTTACGAAAAAATTCAACGTTCGCCTTCATGTCAATGTCAGGATCAACTTCTAAAACGTGAAGATTTTGCTAAATCATCTTCAGAAGGAACCGGGGAAGCCCACGGGGTAGGCAGGACAGGAAAGCAGCTACTTACATGACACAGTGGAAAGATAAAAAGGCCAGTTAAATCCAGTCGTGACTTGTAAATCCACCTCACCCTTCCCCGCTACGAACACCTCCACCCCTACCCTGCTCTGCACCTACTCCGGCTAGAAGACGCTCGGCACCGACTGCTTTAAACACACTGGACTGTATATACAGCTGGACAGCAATAACTCATTCTAAGTGCGTTTTTCCTTCACTCAACTCAGGATTTGTTTTAATATTCAAATCATTAAAAGGATTATCAAGCCACCACTGTCTACAAAAACAAAAAGTATCACCTTTTTCTTTTAAATAGCTTCCACACAAGCCAGAAGCCATTTAAGAGTGGTATTATCAGGCAGCTCACACCAAGCCAGGAGCAGCAGGGCGGGAGGCCCGGGCGGGCTGTGCCTGCAGCTCCCCAGCTACAGCGCTCCGCAGCGCCCGCACAACTCGCTACCAACTAGGGGGTCTCTGGAATCAGTGCCCCGGGCACATCATTGGTCACACCACACACAAAAGCAGGACGGTTTTTTTGAATCTTCTAAAGTGCAAGATGCTACAAAACATCACCTTCCAGGTCGCGGCCAAACCACGGCAGTGTTGCACCTCTCAGGAGGCAGCTAAGACTTCCTGGGCATGTGGCGTCCGTGTGGCACCGGAATGTCTGTCTGGTTTCAAGCCAAAAAGTCCACATGGTCTATCTGGTAACACAGCCTAGAGAGAGTAGTTTTTAAGCGATGCCAATTTTGGTAAGGAAAGTGACAAAGCAGCAGTGAACCTCTTAAACCCTCTAATAGATTTGTTTCGTACTCCAAACCAGTGACCTCATTATTGTACTTCTCAGGGGAAGGCACAGGCTTAGCTGACAGAAAGCATCGTGAGCGGCAGGAGCAGCTCAGCAGTGTGGCACCAGGAAACCCTCACCAACCCACTCCTGTGCACGGCCTCGCTTTGTCCAAACGGGGCTCTGACTGGTGGCTGCTCCCAGGGGAGGGGCAGCACCCAGCAGAGCCCAGCAGCAGAGCAGCCACCACGGCAGCTCCTGCTTTGTCCTTACGCTTGTACACTGGAGGGAAAAAATGCAGTAGACAACTTCCACTTAATAGGTACCTTTAATTTCTCGTTTATGAATTATGTACATGAGCGTGGTTTACTTTATACTTAAATAAAGTTTATAGGTCCTATCAGGAATTAAACAGCTGTATTACCTTACAGTTGCAGATGCACTGAGGAATTTTAAGATGCACTACCTGTG
Source organism: Merops nubicus (assembly GCF_000691845.1). Taxonomy (NCBI): domain Eukaryota; kingdom Metazoa; phylum Chordata; class Aves; order Coraciiformes; family Meropidae; genus Merops; species Merops nubicus. The sequence continues at coordinate 32,609 of NW_008613125.1, read as the reverse complement.
TATCTGGAATTCTCGAATAGGACAAAAAGCAGCAAATTTTTCCAGTCCAAGCAGCTAACAAACAAAAAATACTTTATTTGTGCATGCTTAACTGCAGAACACACACTGAAAATTACATAAACCACTGGATTTAAGAGATCAGCCTGAACCTTAACCTGACTCCAGAGCGGCCCCCTCCGAGCTCCGCTGCCCCCTCCCCGAGGCGAGTCGGCAGCAGGACCCAGCCCCGGCCTCCTCTGCAGGAGAGCAGGATGGATCCCTCCCACCACACCCCTCACCACCCTGCTGCACACACCCTCCAGCCCACCCTCTGCTGGTCAAGGATTCTGATTTTTAAAAGGGACAGTTTTAAAAGCCATGTATTAAACAGAAATAAAATAAAGCACAAAGTCACCTGTTAAAACATCAGACTGGTACTTCATCATATTGTCAATTTTAAAGTGGATTTTTAAAGAGACCTGGTTAGTTTGATAAGTATTGTAATTCTTACGTTATCTACAATGGAATTTGTCACAAAAATGTTGATTAAAATATTAATTTATAATATTTTCATTCACCTCAGATCAAAATGTCACTTTAGGAATATGCAAATTAAAAACTGTGTACACCAGACAACATAAATACTAATAACCAAGCTGGGCTACTTCTGCTGATGGGATTTGGGTTAGTTTTTAAATGCTTACTTCATAGTATCATTCTCACAGACGGACTTTGTTTTGTTGATGGTGTTTCTTTTTCTTTTAGAAGCCTGTGTCAGTCGGCATCTGCCATGACAATCTGATGCTCAAGGTATTTAGTGCTTTCTGTAAAGCATTTCAATACTGTATCCCAAGATATTTCTCAATATGCAAACCACAGGATGTTTTTATTCAAGCCACGTTGTTTTGTCAAGGAAAGTATCACCTCATTTTCAAAAGGGTTTCCAAGGAGGCACTAAAGAAACCAAGAAATCTTTGTATAGCCCAACCTCCTGCAAGAGAGTAAGAGGGAAGTGTCCTTTGATACTGTTGTGTAACAGGAATTGCACATCTCTAACAAACATCGAAAGCAAACAGCAAGTTGTACCATGGCAGTCATTTGGGAGATTAAGCTCTATTGGAAATTAATCACTAAATTCTAGTGGGATGGAAAACTCCTCCTGGAAGTTTGTCTATCATTAAAAAAGAAAAGCAAACAAAAAAAACCCCAACAATTTAAACTTCGTTTAACAGCACAGCTTAACCATTGAATGACCAAATAAAAAATAAATACATTTAATCACATCAGCTGCTACTAAGATTTGTCGTCTTATTTCAGGTTTACAGTTAGTTATATAAATATACCAACCCCTGCGTGATAGGAGGCCAAAACAAGTGTATTCTGTTGATTTGGCAAATGTTTCATGACAAATATTCCAGAGTTTAATTAATTTCCATTAATTACACATAAGGTTCAGAAGATTCTGAATTGCAGCCTTATTATCTAGTATTCTTAGAGAAGATTTATTAAGCACACTTAAGTGATGTTACATAGATACACATTTCTGAAAGAGCCCTACAAAACTTTTCCCAAATGAGGTCACCAATTCAGGCACCAACAGACAGCAGAAAGAAAAACAGGTATAATTATCTGACATAGAACGACACTGTCAACTATTCAGTTAAGTGCCCTATTCCAATGCTCCAACTTCTGCCTTCTCAGGTCTGATGTGACCAATGCCAGCCCATGTTCTTAAACCTATGGTACTTCTAGACAACGTATGTAAATTTACAGTATACAATTTGGATTCACCATGCATGAATACTTTGTGTGTAACATTTAATAAGCTCAATCTACATCCAGAATAATTTACATGAAAGGACAATATTTATTTAAACAGAGCTCAATGGGTAACCATGGTATCTGAGTGCATCCAGAGGAAAAGGGGGTCAAATGTGAATCAATCAACGGCACTCCCACACTTTTACTGTTTGATCTACACTTCCAGTAACCACGTACGGTGCCGTCTTGTGGAAATCTGCGAGGAAAGAAAAGCTTAAGTCAAGAACAAATCCAAAACTTCAGTATTTTCCACTCTCAATGTCATTGCTTTTTCAAAAAAATAAACCGAAACCGGCTCAAAAACTACACTTCAGAGCTCATGTCTGTAGCTCTGCAGGTAAATTCTCTCACGCTATAATTCTGTAAAGCATGAAAATTTACTTTCAGTTCAGTTATAAAGAAGCTTTCATGGGAAAGAAATCAAGGGAAAGTTATAACAGAGAGCAGACCAAAACATCTCCATCTAATAAGCCCTTTAATAGTACCACAAGACAGAACTCCATGTATTTAGAGAGGAGAATCAAAAGTCAAGAAACTTGACTTTTTCCTTCTGCTGTAGGCAGTACAGGCTGTGAGCTTGTACCAAAAAAAAAATGTAAAAAATGTAAAGTGTACTGTTACTCAGGAGATCCCAAAACCATTTCACAGAAGGGAATGAGCTCTGGGCTGGGTCAGCAGGCAGCAGTGGGAGGTGAACCCCACTGTGTGGGCAGGGTCTGGGAGCAGCCACCCCACGCTGACTCTCCTGCGTGCCACCCAGACACTTCTCTGCCCCTTGGTGTCCAGCAGCTTAAGAGCAAAGCCAAGTCAGAAACCCTGTGTTCCATCAGACCTGCCAGTCTGATCAGGAGGCCTTAGTGGTCAATTCCCAGTATACTGCTGGCCAAACTTACACGGCTGTAGTGAAGCAGCCATAAAATGTCAGAAGAAAAGAGAAAAAAGCAATGGAGTGGACTGCACAGTAAAGCCAGCTCTGTTGAGCTGTTTGATTGCTTTGGTTTTGCCAGGGGAGAGGGAACCAACATCTACCAAGATCCAGGTATTCCAATTAGGAATGCCCAGGAACTGAAAGTTGGGTTTTTTTGTTTGTTTGTTTGTTTTTTTATCCCCCCTCTGGGCAAGCCTTTAAACACAGCACTCCCCAAATCCCTACACACTCCATGGTGAAAGGTTCCACAACACCCCAACAGTTAATGTCTTTACCCAACTGGCAATACTGGCAACAGAAGTAGAAAAACCCAGCACAGTCCTATCTGTCCTGACATAGCACCAAGCTTTGCTAGCATCCCAAATGGGCCTGTCGAGCTTGGTGCTCGGCTTCAGCTGGTGAAGGTGTAGAAACCCAGCACCTCTGGCCCTGCACTCTGCAGGGAGCACCACAGGACAATACATACCCAAAGAGGTAACAAAGTGTTCGTGCGCATTGAGGGTTTTCATGCATCGTTTGTTCTTGAAGTCCCAGACACGTAGAGTCTTGTCATCAGCACAGCTCAAAATAAACTTTCCCCCAGAATGGAACAGAACGCCACGTACCCAGTTATCATGGCCCACCTTGTGCACAAGGAGACAGCAGTGAGCAGGTGCAGGTTTTAAGGATTAGTGTCCTACACTACAGCAGCTGAGTGACTCCTGCCCTGTTCCCACAAGGACAGGATTCAGCTTTCTAACACCTACGAGAACCCACAGTTTATCTTCAGTTTCTCCCATCACATCTCGACCAGCACTACCAACAATCTAAGTTCCTGTCCCTACAGACAAAGGAAGTCCTCATGTGATGGGCCCTACTCCACTCCCCACCCCCAGCCCCGGTGCCCAGCCCGGCTCAGTGCCCATGGGAAGGGCCATGTGCTCACTCAGCCAGCACAGCACCTTACCAAAACCAAAATTCAGATCCTGAGCAGCATTTCTGCAGGCAAACCAAGCTGCTCATCACAAGCACTACACCACACTACGCCTGCATTGATGCTACGTATTTTGAGATTCTCACTATTTCTTAGCAAGATCTGAAATGTAGAAGCCACTAAAACTGTGTATTGCCAGTGTCTGTCTTATTAAAATAACTCTGGCTTCTCTTGAGAACATCAACATAAAAGATAATTAATTCCATTCAAGCTGCTTTTAAATACCTAACTATGGCCACCAGAAAAATCACCAAAGAACTTACAAGTGTCATAAGGCACATGCCAGTGCTAATGTCCCACATCTTAATGGTCTTGTCTCTGGATCCAGAGAGCAGGAAAGGCCCAGGCTTGCCACTCTTCTTAGTCTAGAAAATTATGGTTTAAGTTATGACATATACAGGGCAGGAGGGGAAAGAGGAGAGAGGAAGCAGATCCCTTCTGACTGCTATTTCTCAGCAAAAAAAGTATGACAGTTTACAGCTAATAAACACAATGCCAAAGCTGAGAGTTACAGGCATTTTGTTACCAATGCTGGGAGAAATAAACAAAAGGCATCAAACAATCTATTAAAAATTCTATTAAAAGAAAAGGAGGTGTCCCCTGTTGATACACCAAGCAGAACAATACTTTGAATCCACCCTTGCCTACTGCAAGGCATCCTCTTTTATCAGTAGACCCAGCTCGAGTCGAGGCAGACATTCCAGGACACAGGAGTATGAAGCTCAGACACATCTTGGTGTTCTCATTCTTCACAAAAAGCAATGAGGCAAGTTTAAGACTTCCTGAAGAGCTCCTGCTCCACACCCATGTGTCTCTGCAAGCAGGCCAGGCGTGCAGCAGGCCCGGCAGAGGGCACGGGAGGCACCGCTCCCCCCGCGCCCAGCCCTGCCCACCCAGCCACAGGACTGTGAGATCCTTTAAGGATGCGAGTAGAGTCTGGCTGAAATAATCTGTGAAATCCACCACTAACAAAGTCCATGGCTCCAATGTATCTACTTTTCCCCTTGGGTATTTGTGTACTTTTGAAGAAGAGGGCAAGGCAGAAACAAGAAATTGGGTTTTTGGACAAGAAATTGGAGTCTAGCTTATTTCTTGTCATACTCAGGAAGGAAATTCTGCTGATCTTTAGTAACTGACCCGGAGAAGATGCATCTGTGGTCACACAAACAGGGTCTGACTTCTGGTAAAGAATGCTTCCTCAATGACTTTGTACACTAGCACTCAGCTGTCAAAGCCTAACTGCAGTGCAGCACACACAAGGCAGCTTCACTTCTGCCTTCCTGACTCACTGCTTCCCCCCCAGCTTTCAGTTGCTGAGCAGCTGTATAACCTTTGTGCGATGCCAGACCAGCTGCCTTCCCTCCCACATCTCTGCTGAAATACCTGGGAGTGGTCCCTCTCTCAACCTTTTCAGAAACAGAGCTTCTCTCCAAAGTTCACTTTCATTAGGGCAAAAGTAGGGTCCTACTGTCAAAAATCACAAAAGCTTGAACCCTATGAAGCCAAGATGGGGGATTAACAGTACACCAAAATACTCAGACACCTACAGCATCTGCCAAGCGCTCCGAGAACAAAGCTTAGGTGTTCTAAACACTGTCCACCAAGTTCTACACAAAGCACAGTCAAAAATCTTACTGTGTATGCTTATTTAACAGCACTGGAAGCATTACCTCTGACCCCGTAGCTTCTGATATGGTGGAGTAGGAGCTCTCAGGAGCCCAGGAAATGCATTCTACCACGTGCTCGTGCTCTCGGAGCTCAGCTTTGCACTCCTTCGTCGCTACCACCCACACGCGCACCGTCTGGTCGTTGGAACAGCTGGCAATCAAGGTGCCGTCCTGGTTGGGCCGCACCATGCGCACCCATTCTCTGTGCCCTGTGAAGGTCTTCACACAGTAACTGTTCAGGGAAGAAACACAGCATGTCTCAGTCAACACTGCAATAAGGTCACTACACGTGCCTTCAAATGTAAGCACATTTGACCTCCTCTTACAGGTTCAGGTAAAATACTTCAGCATGCACACGTCCACCCTGGACATCGATGCACAAGGCCACCAAACAGCTCATGGAAAGGAAGCTAACATGAGAAAGAAGTGACAGCTAAGAACTGGCAAATCCTGGTTAAGGTAGAAAGCAGGAAGCTTTGTGAAAAGAAGAAGTTGACATGACAGCTTGCATTAAATAGGCATTTTAAGAACCAGTAGGTTCACAAGTCATTCAGACAGCCTTCACCTACAGCTTCTAGCAGATGGATGGATTAAAGAGACAACTGGTGAATGAAACAATAAGAACAAACAAACCAACATCACCTCCCCACCCCCAAAAAACCCCAAAGCAAAAGCAGAGGAGACACCTTGATCTGTGTCAGGAAAGGTAACAATAGATTTCTCCTCCCTCCTCTCATGCTCCCTTTAAACTTGTGGTTTATATTCTTACCTGGTCCCAAGTTGTGGTGTTCTACCCTCATAGCTCCCAGAAAGATAATGCCAGCTAGTTTTAATTAGTGGGTACTAAAACCTAAACCGCTGTGCATAACGATTCAAGGCAGAGTCCTGAAGTTAATTACTCTAAAGGGCACAATATCATACCTCAATTCAAAGAATGCCTGCTGTCATTCAAGACTTCCGTGACCCACTTCCTATAAGCACTGGTTTACGCTTGTTTTGCTTAGGTGCTGATGTTTTGCCAGAAATGCACTTACCCTGTTTGGACTTCCCACATTTTGATAGTTTTATCCCTTGAGGCAGACACTATATGATCTCCATTAGGCATGATGGCTACTGAAGAAACATTATGATCATGACCTAAAAACAAATAAAACCTTTATTAAGTGGTACTGTAATAGAATTTACAGAGCAGACAGGACTGGCTATTAATTCATCTCGGGCAAGTAGCTACCACAGCAGTAGTGCATGTTCTATGGAATAATCTTTCCATGTTAACTTGGGGTTTATGAAATAACTGGTTATATTTTTAGAAACCAGACAATTCAGACATTATGCATCCTTTAAAATGGTTTCAAAATTTAAGATTTTTTAAAACCAGACGCTCACCACCACAAGCAACACTTCTGCACAGTGTCAGCAGCTGGTGGCTTGGAACAGGACGCTGCTGCAGTGGCCACCTCCAGAAGGGTCACTCTGGGCTGATGCACTGTGCAGGTGTTTGTAAGGACAACAGGTCTGAGGTGGGAGGCACAGCAAAGCCCACTGCAGCTCACTGCTGAGACACTGAATGCTTCCAGACACCTGATAGCAGGTTTTAATGAAACACTGTACTGCACTCATTCAAGAACCAAAGTAAGAACCAGCTGTATCTACATGACAGCAACTTCTACTCCTGTTGAGAGACCCGAGAGGAAGAACCAATGCCCAGAAGGGAAAAAGCATCCAGACCATTTCCTTAAATTCCTCATGACCTTGTGTATGGAGTTTCAGCTCTTGACTCCACTCCTCCCTCAAGCAATGGGCCTTAACATGTAAAGGGAGAAAACATACTCCTTAAACACTATTAATTCCCAGTATTAAAAAAAAAATAAATTAGAACTTAAACATCCCCAAATGGCAAACATTAGAATTAACTGTTTTGAATGTCAGTGTTACCCAGAACAAGCTGCTGGGTAGGGTTTTTTGGCAAGTTTAGTGTACAAGCTTGACTACAACACCGTGCATACGATCTGTGCACTTATCTTACTTTAAGCTCTGCAATTGTGCCTACTGAAATTGTTTGGATTAGAAATTAATCTTCTGAGATCAGTACTTTAGAGCATATAAAATTCCTCAGAGTAGAGGCATTAAACAGCTTCTATCTTTTCACCTGGAGATCTGATGCTCTTTTTTCCAAAAAGATATAACCAGTAAGACCACTAATAAGTTGCTTTCTTCCTTTTATTGGCAGCTTCATTGCATCTTGCTATGTACCTACAATGTATGAATTAATCATTTTCACTTCCATTTTCTCCACTAAGAACTCAAAGCCCCTGGTGCACTCCTACTAAAAAGCAACTGCACCAGCTCTGTGTCAGAGAACGCTGGTTTCAGTGCAAGCATGGCAAGTTACAACCCTTCACTAAAATGTTTATTTCTTTTTTCTTGAAATTGAGATGAAGGGATGTAACTGGCAACATAGTTGGTATTTCACCCATGCTCACATTAGAACATCTAATTCATATAAATACACATACTGCATATGTGCCCATACAGAAACCTTTGAAGACCAACCCCCAGCCCTGCAGCACTACTCTATCTCCTTGCCACACACCAGCTGCAGCCCCTGTTCTTCCTCTACAACAGGGCTCTATGATGCTTGAAGAACTGCACACACAAGTCAACAGCTTTCTCTTTTCTTTGTTCATGTGTGTGCGTTTGTTCATTTTTCCAAGCCTCAAATATTCCCTAGTCCTACTCTTCACTTCTATAAGAAGGTATTAAAGGGAAGACAAGATCCCATATAAAAATGCTTTTACATCAAGACTATAAAACAAATAGCTGCTGTCAGTATCAGAATCTCACAGTTGGGGCTGGTTTACTTTCCTTTTTTTCCTGTGGCTGCTGAGCCCAGCACAGAGGGCAGGATGGTTTGAGACCTGGGGGGCAAGATACCCTCCCCACCTCCCTCCCACACCAGCACCATCCCTCCTGGAGCAGTACAGCAGGGGAAGAGCCAGATGAAGAAGGTGGTGAGTCTTTACTGATCTGAAGGCACAGTTTTATTGTCTAGTAGTATTTTTTAGCACTGAACTCCTCTAACTGCCATTTAATCTCAATATCATTACGGGATGCTTCCCACAGCATCAGGCACAATAGATTTGAGACATTTCATTCCACAGACACTAAACAAATCCCTTATTTACAGAGCACTCACAGCATCCAAATATCCCCCCTCTTTCTTTTGGACAACATTCTGGTTTATAACCTTTCCACATCAGCAGTTTTCCTGGATTAAAAAAAAAAATCTCTTCATTTTACAGACTGCTAAATCAATTCCCTTTATACCTTACCATGCATAGTTCTGATGCATTCAAAGCCCTGGAAATCCCATAGCTTAATGGTCATATCAGCAGAACAGGAGGCCAATAGTTTGCCAGTGTGGTCAAAGGAAATATCTTGCACAGAGTCTGTATGTCCCTTAAGGGTTCGTTCAAAGTCTCCTGTCTCATAATCCCACACCTGGCAAGTGAACAGAAAATCCGTTAACAGCAACCTATTACTCTGTATTCTCCAGCCTCACATCTACACTCCGTGGGCCAGCCTGGCACCTTATTCAATAATTAACTGAGCAAGAGACAAAGACAGGCAGCCCTAGAAAGCCTAGCAGCATAGAAAAAATAAGCATTATTTTTATATGACTTTGTTTTATAAATTAACTGAACTCACACACCCTGAAAACTGTCTTTGAGCTATCTTAAAGCATTACAAACAGCAAGAAAATAAGTTCCACTGTATCTAAAAGTCTTAACACCCAATACCCTTAAAAATAAAGATCAATTTAGGAAATACTGGACAGAACAAATCCACTTTGTAGACTGTTATTCTCCATCCCTTTCTATGCTAGTTCCCTACCTACAGCAATACAGCCCATTTTCAGCTGGTGGGGGAGAAATCCCCTTTGCCACTGCCCACTGTCCCCCTCTCCCAGGCTTTATGTGGCCCCAGGATGTCACCTGCTGCTGCACAACCAAAGAGCAAATAGCCTGTGTGCTAAACAGCAATATTCAGAATGCACTGGGTTAGGAACAATCCAAAGCAGTCTGAAGAGTTCAATACTCACACATTACAGAATTTTTCAGAGATTAAATAAACATTTGCAGTTAACTGCAAGACAGTGTGAAGTCCCCATTCTCACCTAAGTCAAAAGCCTACATGATAGAAAACTGAAACAAAACAAGCTCCTATGGATTCTTGTCTCTACTAAGCACAAGATCAGGATATAATGTAAAGTGAAATGTCTGAACAAAAACAAACCAACAAAAACACAACACAAACCCCAAAACCCAAACAAACAAAAACCACCAAAAACAAAAACTGGCAAACACACCCAGCAACAGAAAGAATCCATCACCCCAACAGAATGCTATCATTGGGAATGCAACAGTCACAAATCAAGCTACACAGCTTGACTTGAATAAGAAATTCACCCAGTGCATCCATAAGAGGGAGCAAACCCAGAGCTAATTAGGCTCCTCTAGAACATCTAACACACACAGAGCTGTCACTGTTTCACCTGGCCCTGTCTGCTCAAAGAAACAAACACCAGTCCTCTGTGTTCAAGTCTGATGCAGAACAACAGGTTAAAGCTTTTCATGAACTAGATTGGGCTGACACTTTTTAATCTTCTCCAACAGCCACTCTTAGAACAACTTGCATTTTTAAAGCACACTGCTTAATACTCTACTCAATGTTCTTCAAAACACAGCTTTTCCAAAGAGTTTTCCAAGCAGGGCAGAAGAGAACAATGGGAAGTATCCTTTACTGGGCAATTCCCTTAAATGGTGACATGCAAACAGCAACAAAATGCACAACTGTGTCTTTATGGCATGCTAAAAGGAGAAACTACTTGCCTACCACAACAAATCTCTCCAGGCCACTGTATATGGCCTATGAAGATCTTTTAAAGTTACTCACAGTCACAGGGACTTGTACATCCCATTTATAAATGGGAGGAACTAATTTCAGTTAAGAATACAGCAGCATAACCACTTTAACTCAGCTTTAAAAATAATCACTTCAATGACCTGAGGCAACTGTCTTCCTTCCTCCTCATCACATAGCTCCTCATATACTACACCATATCTGCACTACTGAGCAGACAAATTCCGCCCCCAATCCTTTCTCTATTTCTCCAGTCTCTTAATTCACCTTTTTTTTCCCCCTTCAAGTCAAAGGACAGTAAAATACACCTGAAGATATTAATTGGACCAGCATAAAACTGATATTTGTAGACTACACAAGACATTATAGATGAAAGAAGCATCCCTGCTGAAGCCCATGCAGGATCTGAAGCAATCTCCCACCAGTAGACACTTCCAGCTTGGAGTACTGATGTTACACATGACACATCCTCTGACCTGCTTAGTCCAACGTGCTGTAGCACACACATACCTTTATTGTGGCATCCTCTGAAGCAGAGACCATAACACTGAAAACTGGATGGAAAATGACTCTAGTGACAGGACTCCTGTGCCCGCTCAGCGCGTACTTCTCCGGGGGACGAGGAATCCACTCTTTAGGGTCTCTCTTCTGACCCAGAGGTCCACCTGATGTAAATTCTTCCTTAGCTTCATTCAGCTTCGACTCTAATTCCATTACCTAAGTTGATGAATTTTAAAGAGACCATTCATTTCTAGTTTTATACAAGATCTAACTCATCTTTACTCATCACTTATCCACATACCAACTAGCTCCCGAACTCACAGTAAAGCACAGATCCCACGGATCCAGACTGACTACCAACATTCAACAGTGTTGGTATTTCTAAAAAATCAAACCTAAATTAATCACTTATCATTTATTCTTTAATAGTTTAATCATTTATCATTTATTCTCTAACTTCACAAGTATTTTGAGAGAAACAAAAAAAAAAAACCTCTACATTCAACAGTGTTGGTATTTCTAAAAAATCAAACCTAAATTAATCACTTATCATTTATTCTTTAGTTTAATCGTTTATCATTTATTCTCTAACTTCACAAATATTTTGAGAGAAACAAAAACAAAACCTCTACAAAAATCACACTGTCCCAAACACTGTCCAGGTGTGTTTGAACTACTGCTTCAGCAAAGGTCTGCAGGAGGTCACGATGCTCCTGCAGTCACTGTGCCCCCGAGATGGCCAGAACATCAGCCCACAGCAGAGACACTCAAGTGTAAGAAGGCCCTGGACAGACCAACCTTCACCAGAGGTAGGCCTTTGTTAGCACACTGATTCCCCCCAAACCCCTCTTCTTTCAATACACTCTAGATCCATTGAAGCATTACTAAAAGAGTTTTATACTGTCCACTTGCAGCAGAATCACTTCCTTTAATGCACTGGAGTTAATGGCTTCTTCCCTCTAATGCAATGGCCAAAGCACAGGTTTTTACCCTCTTTCTAAACCAGTCAAGCTTTCCAGAGACAGCTATTCAATCTTTCCACTCAAAAAACTGCCTCAAGGCCCCTCTTCCCTTTCTAGCTTCAGAAGCTGTGCATGCAATCCATAAACTGGTCAAGAAATCTTCATAAAGAAACAAAGTGGATGTCTGCTAGCACTGAGAGAAACCATTTTCTACAGCATGGGTTTAGCTATTTTCTCTACTCAAGTCCCCAGAATTCATCTTGGAGGCATCTTTTCTAAACCTTGCATTTGTCTGACAGGGAAAACATGCAACATTCTGCTCAGTGGTGAATATTTGTTTTCAGTCATAACTTTTTAATACAACTAAATCCATCAGATCTCTACTTACCTTCTTTTGTAATCTTATAACAGATGTCCATTTCTTTTCCAGAAGCCCAGCGTACTTCTTATCTAACTCTTCATTCTGAGGAGAAGCAGTTAAAAAAAAAATAATTATAAATTCTACCTCTAAAGCCCGTGGATGTGTTTCTTCAAAGGAAACAAACAACTTATTTTAAAAAAAATCTCTCAACCACAGAAAGATGAATTCAGGAAAAATACTATAATGAGTTTTACTAGTTAAACAGAACAACCACACTTCAAATTATATTAGCTACAGTTTACATATACAGAAAATAAAATATTTTGAAGTATTTTTATAATTAAAACCACTGCTGCAGTACAGATTAAAGGTACTAGATTCTGCAAATAAAATCCAAAACCTAGGACTGTTACCTATGTTGCTTTCCACCTTCATTATTTGAAAGCTTTTAAAGCTCTCTGCATAACTGAGAACATTGTGTTGTATTTCATTACAGGATACCCCCACCCCTCTGCCCGATTAACTCCTGCAGAAACCAGCAGCAGACAGAGCACCCTGGCTGCAGGCAGGAACGACCAAGACAGACAGAAGTTTCTCAGAGGCAGCTCCTTTCTCAGCCCCAGCAGGCAGAGCACCAGGAGCTCACCCTGGGAGCTGCAGCCTCGTCCCACCTGCACAACGCGCCGTCCCCCATCTCACCTGGAATCCACTCAGCACAAACTGAGGGGTTTTCACTTTGTTAGAATTCACCTCAAGCTGGCACCATGATATTGCATTATCTTGTGCTACCTTCTCAAAGGCAAACTTTAACCCACTCTCCCTGCACCTTGACTTCCATAACTGAAGCAGCAGAGTGCCACACCTGCCCTACTGAACACCACCTCAGACACTGGAGAAATCAGCACGGGTTTTGCAACTCTAATGAAGCTTTAATGAAGAATAATTTTCTTCTGCTAAGTATTTTTCTCCTTTGGGCTCTAAAGAACAGCTGAGGAGCAACACTGAACAGCTGATGTTATTGTAAAAGCCAGAGGATTACTCTTCTCTTTTTTTTCCCCTCCCACTTATTAACAGAAGAAGGATGAAGAAAAGCAACAGAGGAAAACAAACAACACCAGAGACAAGAGAAATTAAATGCTGCACACTTTCTTTCCATGTACAAAATTACAATCTCACACTAGATTAATTCTAAATTAGATGGAGAATAGCATGTGGAAAGTAATGCCACAGCATATTCCACATAAGCTCTGAGCACTGGCTACCTCAGTCAGAGACATGATGTTAACCTGCTACTCCAGGGGCATTTGTAAAAGCTGGAGCTATCTGCAGGAATAATCAATACAAAACCCAAAATCCCTCTGTGTAGAGCTACACTTGAATCCTTCCAACTTACTGAAATAATTTCTTCTTTCAACCTTTTGTTTGGTCATTTTAGTACAGCCTCATTCAATTCAGGTTCTCTTGCAAGAGATTCAAGTGGAACTTTTAGCAACTGCATTTTCTATTTCCCTCAGGACCATCTAGCCTATTTAGGTTGCCTTTTTAACCTTTGGGAAGAGAAGACTTAATTAGGCTGATAGATAAGGCAGATAAGGGAATGGTATTAGGATTTTCAATTATAAGTATAATATTCCAATTTGTTATTTCTACTTATTTATTAGATACTGGAAGCAGATTGGAGAAATTAAGTCAAACTTCAACCAAGCATTTTGGAAAAGGAACTATGGAAGATTTATAATAGAGAAAAGGCAAGGATTTATCAAAAGTCCACACACAGAAGTTTACTACTCAATCCAGCTATAACCAGAGAAACTTAAATTCCACTGAAATGAACACCATCTATGCTACTAAGTGGCAAGTTTAAAATGATACCAAGAATCACCAGTTACAACAGAAAAACACCAGAATTATGCTGCAAGAAATGACTGGTCTAAGTCACTAGCATCCCTACAGTCTAACAGAGTTCCTTACCAGAACTAATCGACTTATATTAACTACTTAGGCTTGCCCTCCTACTATACATTTAACCAACTGGCATGCAACTGTTTCAGACAATGATTTAACTATTGACCCCATCCCAAAACAGACTTCCACCATTTGCTCTACCATAAAGGAGAGGGCAAAACCAATCCTGTTGTCTTCCAGCTCCTCCAGCATTACCACATGCAGTCAGCTGCCTTCACGCACAACGTGCCAAAGCTGCTGCACAATCTCACACCATTTCAAATCTGGTTACAAGAGAAGAGACTTCAGATTTCTAATTTTGGGTTGCAGAAAGTTTATGCTTTTATGCAGAATTCCACGATAAGAATAAGCACAGTTAAGGAAATGAGTTACAGGGAGGGGAGGAACAGATAGACACAACACCAGGAAACAGAAAATAAATGTGTTAAAATTAAACCCATTCTTCTGCATATTATGCCCAGAATAGCTCAGGTTGAAAAGGACTTCTTGAGATCAATTAAGTCCAGACTCCATGCTCCAAGCACAGGCAGCTGAAGCAGACTGCCCAGAACCATGTCCAGTGAGGTTTTGTGTATCTCTAGGGACAGAGACTCTACAGTGACACACCAGCAGCGTTCGATCGCTCCCAGAGTGAACAAAAAAGTTTTAGATGATGTTCCAATGGAACTTCCTGTGTTTCAGTTTCTGCCCACTGCCTCTTGTCCTGCCAGTAGCAGCACTGAGGACAGCCCAGCTCTGTCACCTTCACACACTCCCATCAGACACCTATAAACAACAGTAAGATGCCTTAAGCCTCCTCCTCTCCACGCTAAACAGTGCCAGCCCTCTGCCTCTGCCATACCAGCGATGCTCTAGTCCTGTCCAGAGTTCCTGAACTGAGTCTAGTGAAGGGTCATGTCTTTGGGTTTTTTGTAATACCATCTTCTAACACCATTCTTATACATTCACCTTGCCTTTTATCACCTTTGTTTCCTAGCACCTTTCCTCTTGAAGTATCCAGTCCCTCTTAAGACTTGGATCCTTAAAAGGCCACTACAGGAAAAACCACTAGACGAGTGGTAGCTAGACACAGAAAAATGGGATTAAAAACATGCCCAAGTCATTAGCTGAAGATATGGGTGAGAGTTTTCCTCAGAAATCACCAAGTCATCCAATGATTACTTTTTAATTTTACAGCAAGGCAATAAGCTGTATGAGTTTATCAGATCCAGGCATGTATCTATTTACCTATTAGCTCCTGTGGTTTCACATGTTCAGAACAAATGCAAATGTCATAAAATTAAACTCTTTACTTAAAATACAGTTGAAAAATCTTGTTTGAACTCACCACATCTAACTCAGCTTCCTTTTTAAAAACAGAATATGCCTCTTCATAGCCATTAGAACGAAGGTAATCTGCTATCGCTCGATTTCTGAAAAACAAACAACAGCATCTTCAGCAGAATTGGTTCAGACTTTTATTTTAAAACAAGCATGACCAACATCGACGTCTTCAATGTAGTACAGCACCTAAGCATGGAACCTGACACCCTGTTCCTAGCCTTGAAATCTGGAAACAATTCCCTATCTTAAGCTGAGTTAAGGTGGAGTCTTGTGCAGTTTTTTCAGATGGATTTTTTAATTTATTATTTTGTTTGCCTTTTTAAACATATCCTTCATTTTAAATACAATTTAAAGAGTCAAAAATTGCACTCACGTTCAGGAGTGAAATAGCAAAAAAAGCATCAGAATTTATTCAAGATAAATGTAGAATTCACAATCACTGTTTGAGCATACATTGCAATGTGTTTGCTGCCTCCTGTAACCCTGTGATAACTTCCCAACTGAAGTCACAGCAAAATAGGCAATAAATTATACCAAATTTAAGAAGCCATTTTTATATCATTAATAACTTTCACCATTTCACAATTCTATTGCTGAATACGAGCAGCTGTACTGAAAATAAGAGTCCAGAGGATCCAAAGCATAATACATGGTACTTGATGGCCATGTGAGCAGAGCCACTCCAGAAAAATCTATTTGGGAGTAAAAGTTGATATTTAAAGGTTGACAAAAATGTGACACAAACTAAAAATAATAATTCCTTACAGTTCATCTCGTTGCCTCTGTGACAGCACCATGGTGGCTGCGATGTCAGGTTAACGTGATTCAGCAGTGGCTGCCTCCTGATGATCTGAAGCCTTAGGAACCCTGGATCCACAATTCAGTCTGCCAGAGTGGCTTAAATCAAAAGTATTTTTCCAGATGGGAAATCCAATAGGAAATCTGGAGGCATTCAGCACAGAAGATTCAATCCATCTAAAAGGAAGATAAACAGACATCATTAATTTCCTCTAAATAAACATCCAGTCACTCCGGATTGACGTGAAGATTTCTGTACTCAAACTGCAATATCATTCTGGAAAGAGCAAAACAACTAAAACTGTTAATTTTATTTTGCTAGGCTGGATTATGCCCTTATAGCACATCTCCAGTCTGGCCTGAGTAGCCTGGAGAGACTTGTACATTCCCTTTATTCCCACTCTTCCCACCATATTGCTTCAAAAAACGGGGAGCTCCAGGAGACATCTTCAGTCACAGCCCAGTTCTAGTGTGCAAGCAACTCCATCATATTTTCTTATGATGAAAAGAACTTAGGCCTACTGTAAACAACCTAATTTTTGCACTCACTACTCCTATCAAAAAGTTAACTCCAAAATCCTCTATCCTCACACCAGACTATCTTCTGTAAATTTATCTCTTCAAACTAAACCCAGCAAGGTTCATTCAGTTAATTTTCAACACACAACAGATGAGATAATGCTCTCCTGTACCTTTCAAGCTCTGGGGGAGAGTTTAAAGAAAGAAGAGAACATTCCAGAAAGGGACTATGGAAGATGCTATGGCACACTTCAGGCCACAACCAACCAGGCACACTCAGCTTGTCACTGCAGCTCATTCATGGCATTACCTTAGACCCTTCTCCAAGATTTACCCAAGCAGCATCTTTGAAGAACATGGCTACAATTCAGCATACAAAGGTCAATTATTACACTATTGTATTATACAAGTTATTTTTTCTATTCTAGAAACACTGTCTGAAAACTTCTGACAAATCATGTTCTAAAAGACAATACTTTTTTTCAGTCATGCATTAACACAGCTTACCTACAGTTAAAACTTTACTCTCAGCCACATTTGGGGCACAAAGAATTCTTACACAGACCTCCAATCTTACCAGAGCAGCACACCTACCATGGTGCAGAGCTGCCACAAGCCCATGCTGCAGCTGGGTTCAGAGTCTCCATCACTACCCACCTGCCAATGCAGGCTTGTTCAGAGCATAGCTGAAGTCTGCATATTCAAGACAGCGTTCCAGGCAGAATTGTGCCTTTCACAAATTACTTATTTCTTCCTCCCATACGAGTTAATATCTTCTTATTCAATAACATGAACTTCAGTATTCCTAGTGTACAATCCACTTCAACTGGACAGTTTTAATCTTCCTCAAGGTGACATCACCAAAACCACTGTAGCAGCACTGCCTCTGGATTTCTGCACTGCAGGTACTCCTTTGTAAGCAGCACGATTATGAAACTGCTGAAGATGGCATTTCTTGCATACCTGACAAGTCTGTATAGAACATATAATTTACTCACACCACTTAGCAAGTTTGACCAACTGGCTTTTAGCAGCAAGATAAACAGAACAGAACAAGAGACACAGACTTAGGAAGATAGTAGTTGGGTTTGAGAACTTCCTACCAGGTGCTTCAGGAAGCGTGTTCCTGCTGCCTCTCCCCTGCTGCTTCTCCACTGCCCATAGAGGTATGCAAGGGCAACTATAAAAACTGAACAACAATTTTGGTAAGGAGCCAGTCTTAAACAAAAGCCTGCCTTATAAGAAAAAAAAAAAAGAAAATATTAAGCTAGCATCACTAATGTCTACTTATCTGTCACAGGGGATCAGGAGCTTGCTTCTAAACCTATCTTAGGCTCTGCTGTCTGCTTCAAAATAAGCTTAAGAAAGCTGCAAGTAGCCTGTCTTCCACTCCACTGGTGGGTTTCCCACATCCAATGCTGCACACCATAACTGCACTGCACGCTGTGTAGGACAGGAGAGCTCTAAGCAGACGAGACATTATTTAATTAGTTTGACCTCTTCACTAATAGCTATTTCAAAAACAATTCCTTTAAAAACCAATAGCACAGGCTGCATCCTTTCAGAGACCAGAAGCAAATGTTTCACTTATTCTTTCCCATACCTCACTATGGGACACGTAAAGACAACTGGTGCTCAATAGATGCATCGTTTGCTACACAGTAGGATTATCACAAAAATTAACAGAAATTTAGTGAATAAGAAAAAAAGAATCTCTTGAAATGCTCAGACGAAGTGCCCTCTAGAGGGCAACGATGCTATAAATTTAAGTACCAAAAAACCAGAGGCTTATAATGGCTGAATCTCTGCACGTCAGTATGAGCATAGCAACGCTTTCCACAGGGATAAACATTGTGGAGACAACAAAATAAGGCAGCTCTGCATACACAGCAGCACTACTGAACCACTGAACAGCACTACACAAACTTCCAAACTCTGCCTGTAATATTACCATGGTAAAAAACACAGTATTAAAACCAGAAGGTGGGGGTTGCATTATGAACTACCACTAAGCAGTGAATGCCTCAGAAATCCAAGTGCAGTAAGTCCTGTAAAAATGGTACTCCAGTATTTCCTCAATTTTGCCATTGCACCTAGAAGATGCATCTATAGCACTTGACTAAAAATAACAATGACTGTGTTTGTAAGGCAATCCTTGACATGTTAGTCAGGTAGAAAGGCATTTTTTCCCCCTGAAATGTAAAGTAACTGAAAACTTCTCCTGTAGCCCTGACACTCAACACCTGGCCTGCTCCATGGCTGGAGCTTGGAGTGGTTATTCCAAAAGCACTAGATAAATGTCAGTGGCTACAGGTCAAAGCAGCTGTTTCTGCTATTGGCAAATGACAGCTGATAACTCAACTGATGTACCCTATCTCACTTCTCTGGAAAGTGTTTACAAAGGCATCTGAATATAAGGCAAAGTATTTTCAGGGCAGCCTCCTTCATATATACCCTTTAACAAAAGACAGAACAAAAAGAATGAAAATAAACAAAACTCCACAAACAAACAAAAACCCACTCAAGCAGAAATATCCAAAACCAAAAAGCTCCAAAGGACCCAACTTTGAACCTAGACCTGTGCCACTTTTAGAAGCAGATGGCAATGGGTGAATGCTGTCCCTGTGCATTGGCTCTTCTGTGGCCCGAGAAGGCTTTGGGACACACAAAGCCCAGTGGAGCAAGACCAACCAGTCCTCTCCCCTGCCTGTCAAGGGCTGGAGTCACCCCTGCCCTGCACACACCCCCGCCAACCTCAGTGCTGAGAGGAAGCAAGTGTTCAAGGACAAACCTTGGGGAAAAAACCAAAACCAAAACACAGAGAGACACCTGTCCATTGACCGAAGTGCATCATTTTTAGTTATTGACAGCTTGCTGTGAATAAGGGCTCTCCAGACAGTGCTAGATCTTTTCTGAAAGAAAAGAATTCTTTGTATGAAAACTTCAACTTGCTCTGTATTAAGTACAGGATACAAAAGACTCAACTTAAATGAAGCCATCCATGGAGTAACAGCTACTAATTAAAAACGGATGTGTCTTTTATTAATAGCCCCACTTACTATGTACAAAGTTTGTTTCACTGTTTCTTGTAACTTAAGACCTATATAATTCTGTATCAATAGTCTGCATATGTGAAAGCACTGAGTGGCAAACCTCTGCACGTGTACAATCCTGTAACAACAGTGGGCTATGGGTGTTTTCAGCAGCATCAGTTGTCTTCACAACCGTTTTATAACTGGGAGCTAGCCCTGGCTGAGCACTTACCACTGGAACAGGTACAGACATCAGGTGTTTGCCTTGGCCCTCCTGGCAGCAGAGCTCTGCTCAGCCCTGGGGAACCTGCAGGCACCTGGTGGCAGAACGACCCCACCAGGGCCCGCTGCAGCTCACCCAGGTTACCTCAACAAACAACATGAACCACTTGAAAACTCTACGTAACCTGCTCCTCAGCTCCATTAACAGCACCACATCCTTAACACACAACTGCACCTCACCTCAGCTGCTGACTCTTCTACCTAGCTGAAGGTCAGCTTTTATACCCAGGACTGGTAGAGATGTCTGAGAAATAAAGATAATAGATCTAATTCAGTCCTTAACTGTAGGACTGAAGAGTGGCATACGGAAGCACCACCTTTAAAAAAAAAAAAAAAGACAGCCAAAAATCATCACAAGCCAGAATTTTTCTCTACACAAGCTTCTAAAACATGCAGAACTCCTGATAAAGAGCAACAAATTGGAGAGAAAAACTTGAAAGGCAGAAGAACCATTCCTTGTAAGGGAAGGTGGAAACAGCACTGTACATGTTCTGACTTTCTCATTTAAAGAAAAAAAGAAGTGGAAGACCCTCTGTCTCTTCACAGGCAAGAATCACCTCCCATCTTCCTCAGCTGGGATTCAGAGGTTCCTCAGCTTCAACACACCCACCCTTCTGCTGGAGCAAGCAGACTCACCCTCACTGCACTGAGGACACCCTTACTCCTGTGGCAATTGGTTTGAGGCTCAGGATTCCACCTGACCTGCATTTAACGATGGTCCCACCCCAACAGTGACTACACACACCTTTTGGAACTGGCTGGCACCGAGGCATCCGGCCGAGCCCACCTTCACACCTGAACTGGACATGGCAGATCTGGTGCTGTCTGGGAACCACCCTCTTCCTGGGGGTGACTCAGACACTCTAACAACTGAAAAGACAATTTCTTCTTCCTGACTTTGAGCAGCAGCCCCTACGCCAGTGTGCATCTGTGTGGTTCATGGGTTTCCTACATTACTGGAGAAGTTCACAACAGCCTACCAAGAGACCTGCAATTCATCCCTAAGATGCACAACTAGCAAACCAAAGCAGGTTCAGCTGTATTTCTAGCTCTAAGACAGTAGGTATTCAAAGCACAACAGCAGAGCAGGTACAGACAAATGAAGGAGGTGAGGAAGAAAATAAATCCCTTTCAGGCAAGAGACAGAATTCCCCTCTGCTCACGATCCTCTTGCCAAGAAATGAGAAGCCCTGGCTCACAGGTACTTCTGTGACGGTGTTCATACTTGCTTCAGGAGACATTTAAACATTTTGGTTTCAATACATATTTAACTTTTATCTATTTCAAGCACATCATCTATTTTGCAAACCTACAATGAGACTAAACGTTCAGCTTTCAAACACTCTTGAAGATAGAAGTTTTTAAATGAAATCAAAACCACCCTGTTTTGTTAGTTTCAACTACTAAAAATCGTGTTTCTGGACTTCACCCTTGATTTGTTGATTACCTCTTTTAATTACTGCACAGATACTCACAGATACCACAGCTTGTCCAAGTATTTTAAAGTGGGATCAAAGTTTTGTTGTTTGTTTCACTTGAGCCCTTTGTTTTACCAATGTGATGACTCTGTGTAGCAACTGTAATTCAGCACTTGTTGCTACAGCTTTAATGGGAAGGCTTTATCTGTACGTGGCAGGGCACTGATCGCCTCTTTCAAAGTGACACATACATTATACTGTGACAAAGTTGAAGCCATAAACACAGAGGTCAAAGAACCATTAGCTACTAGTTATTAACTCCTGATATAAACAGTACCTTCAGTAAGATGATGCATGGGTCCCTGCAAGGTATTAATTCAGTCAGGGATTCAGCTCCCCAGAAAGAAGGAGGGCTTTTGTCCCCTGAACCCCCTATGGGAACCACAGCAGGGGAAGGACCTGCACTTGGTGCCACCAGCACAACCACCACGGTTATTAACATCTCCACTAATGCTGCCATCAACTGTGTGTTCCACATTACGTTCTCATGAAAATGCTTGGATTTGGAAGGGCCTCACAAATGTATCCTGAGATACTAATCTCTGCCATTGCATCCAACGTTATCATCTTCATCAGCATGTTATCAGCAAGGTCAGCTGTAGCTTCTCAATTGTCTTTCCTTTGCTCCCATCAAGTGTGTCAAAAATACCACCCAGGAACCAACACCATTGACAAATCACTGAAATGGCTCCACTAACAACACCCATTCCAGAAAAAGGGAGAGTAAAAAAACCACTCTGGGTTGCAGTAAGACCCCTCAGTCGCAGCGTGGGGAGTTAAACCGGGGGTACCCTACCCCAAACACACCCACACCAGCCAACGCCCAGCCCGCCCCGGGGGCAGCCCCACCTCGGGGTGCTGCCAGGGCTCTCCCCTCCCCGCAGGGGTTAGGAAGCTCTACACAAACACCAAGCACTGAGAGAGCAGAAAGCTAGTCTGAGTTCATCGGGAACAAGTACTTGCAGACATCTGTAAGTTCTAACCAGGTTTTCAAAGTCATTTCAATCAAGTTGCAAAGGGTAACACAGACAAAGATTTACTACATTACAGGGGACTTTCACAAGTTTCAGAAGTTCAGTTTTACAGGCTTCTTTCACAGCCCATGTTACTCTGATTAAGTTACTTAAGACAGAGAGCACATCACCCAAAAAACATCAGCACCACGACGCAAGATGGTCTCACTCCAACCCCAAAATCTGTATCCCCCTGGCAATTGAAGTCCTCAAGCCTACAGAAACGTGTGGTAGCTACCACAGAAAGAGTCCATCAGCCTTACTCAGCATGTTCTTAAGCACTGTTCCTATGTCCCACAAGTGCATTCTTCCCACCTGTATTTTGTTTTCTCTCATAACTTTTGAATTTTGATGAGTTAAACCAAGAAAATCAGTTTCAACATAATTCCTTGGTTCACAACAGCAGCAGCTGCAGCAAACAGTTAAATACATCAGCACCACCCCAAGTTCACCTGATGCTGCTGTCCAGCAACCTACCAGCCACTGCTGACCAATCTGTTACTGAAGACCTTAGAATCCATGTTCACAGCTCCTCCAGGAACTTAAAAATATATTAATCTCTGCAGGTTTAATCACCACTGCTTAGGCTCCATGAACAGTCTCCCCCAGAAAAACACACACCATGTATGCTGAACATGTAACTGTAGCTCATTAGATCTGAGATTAGAAGAGATAGATGGCATAAATTACAGAGCAAATGTGTTGGTGGATTCAGAGCAGACCAACACTGTTCAACTCTGAAAGCTTATCAAAGAGCTGTGCACTGCTGTGCTTTAAGGACCACTCATTTTGGCCTTTTTTCAGACTCCTAATACGTTAACAAAGTACAAGAACGTTTGTCTTCTAAGTACTATCATGACAAAATGATGTACAAAATGATCATTTATGTAATGATATCCTATAGCAACGTTTCTTTGAAGGAGACAACATCTGAGATGACGTTCTCAGACTACCAGGTTAGGCACACCTAAAACTAAATATCTGGGTGTTAAAAAGGCTCAGTAGCCACTACAGACACAAGGAACACATGATTTGTTTTGCATTATGAAATCAATTACAGAGTTTTAGATTGCCCACATTTAGCTTCAAATTTAAATCTTCATTTGCAAGCACTTAAAATTCCAGCCACTTGTGTAAAACTCAACACAGTCTTGAGTGTCCAGCTGCATGCTATCAACTTTCAAGTGGTTTCTCTAACATTCTACTCTTCCTAAAAGATGGTTTACCTCAGAAGACTGCTTATGTTTTCTTCTGAGTTTGGTAATGCATCTGAAATCCTAGTTCAGTTAGTTTCTTCTCTTCAGGTAACTTTTCAATGCCAGTGAAAGGTAAGTCACTTACGAAGCGGTAGCAGAGACCAGAGCCACCAAAAAGACTGACTGGATACCATCAGAATGTGATTCCACAATTCCTTTATGTTGAGACAAGCCATTTATACATTAATAAGGTAGAAACTCTTGTCGCATGGTCTCTTGCTACACGGATGGAACATTAAGGCCTCACAGAGTTTTTCAACAGTGTATAGTTTCATAACATATTAACAAGCCTACTTAAAGTGGTTATTCCTGAGTATGTGCAGGTAATTAGAGCAACACCCCTTTATGGGAGAGCCAGATTAAAGGAACTGTTCTGTTACACCTCTGGATTATACTGCTAAATTCTAGCAAGTATATAAGCAAGTATATAAGAACACTGCCTTTTAATCTAAACTATTTGTTTAATGGTCTGATTTTGTTTTAAACCAGTAAGCAAAAGCTGCTTTATCAAATTCAACTCACAGAACAGGACACAAATGTTTTCTAGAGAAACAGACTTTATAGAAGCTGCCATTTATATATGGATCCAATTAGAAGCCGCATAAAATCCATATTCTTGGCCATAACTATTATGACCCAAAAAGGTTTCTTAGAATTCTGCCTCCATCTTTACTACAAAAGAAAAATGGCAACTAGTAAAATAAAACACCCCGTTGCTTTACCCCCTTCTCACCCCGTGCCTGCAGAGGAGCACAGACACAGCCACAAGAGGAGAGCCATGAGGCAAACACCTCACCCCAGGAACTGCCACAGCCCATCACCTGCTGAGCCAGCAGGGACGAGGCAAGGAACCCAGATCACTGCCCACTCACCAGCCAGGCCAGTCCTCCTCCCACCTCTCAGCTGCACCAGTAACACCAGCTGAAGGAGTGAGGAACAGCAGCTCCCACTGCTATCTTATTTTGGAAAAACAAAGCAAAAGGAACTCTGATCTGAATTACAACTCTCAGCCTTATTTTCAATTCATATGTTTAGTAAGTCTGTTATTCTGCAATTAAGTGAAGTCTTAAAATGCCCATAGGTCTCAAGCACAAATGCTTTGCCAAGTACACCAACAGCCTTCCATACAATACAATACAGCATTTTGTATACTCTATGTTCACATTTTGCAGGGAGTTACCAAAACTGTTTTCCATTTCAGTTCAGTTAAAGGTTTATCAAAGCAAATCTATTTTTAACACAAAAAATGTCAGAGTCCTACACCTGTTTTCTTTGCCATTTCACCTACTTCTTACAGGTTAATTGAATTGACTTTGCTAAAAACCTAATACTGTAGTTTACTTCTGAAAATAATTCAACAATAAATCCTCAGGGAACTAGAAAGTATTCTATAGCAGATCAGATACAGTGCCTATGTTGAATGCGGGTTGTAATTACATCTAAAAAATAAACCTAAAAAATGTCATCAAGATTCTGTTAAAAAAGAGCAAGTTAAATATTTTATACTGCATGGTACCTAAATAAATGCACTACTCACCTAATTAGAGATACGAGTTTCGAAATAAACTTACATGCCCATGTATTTTTCCATATTATTTCAAGGTATAATCACTACTCAACAGACCAACTGGCAGCAACTACCTACCTTTAGGGCTGTAAAGCAACAAAACACACGTTTGGTCTTGTTACCTTCCCAGGCACCAACACTGTGACTTTTTGATACATTTGGATCAAATGTGCTAGGAATGTATTTTCTGGGGAAAATAAGTCTTTGAATTAATTCAATCTTGACATTTATCCTCCCTCTACCACTCCGGTTTTGCAATTCTGATAGAAGAATGATACAATTAGCTCTCAGAAGAAACATCTCAAGCACACAGTCACTAGGCATCATTTCAGTGCCTTCAGGCTTCTTCCAGGTCAGCGCTCAAGTTTGCAGTCTGTGTGGAGACTTTGGTAAAAAAACAAATGACAACAGCCTTCCTCCAGCCTGCCTCTTCAGTTGTGTGTGAAAAGGCAGGTAAATATAACAACCAGTAAATTAACAACGTGGAAAAAAAGCAGGCTGCTGTAGAAAAGAAACCTTTAAAATGCATGAAAAGCTTTGGGCATAGAACTCCTCGTGCTGTTGTCCAGTAAGTTGTGATATCAGTCTATTCCACAAAATTAGTTCTGAAGTCACGTTAGCCCCCACTGGGCTTTCACTAACTGCAGTGGAAACCTGAATGACTTTTTGGTCAGACACAAGTTAGTGAAAGCAGGGGGTAGAGGAGCAGGAGGGTCAGTGGTACAGCTGGCTCAGTACCACACGCTGCCACTCTGAACTCACAGAAACGTGCAGTGCACACCCTGGCTCACCTGGACGACTCCAGCAAGGTGTCTGCCAGGATCCCTTCTGCTGGGTCAAACAGCACACACCCCCTTTGTGACAGCAATGCCAGGACACTATTGAAGCTGCTTTCTCATGGTTACCAAGAGAAGAGCCCATGCACTCAGAACAGTTTCTGATGGTTGGTCAGCAACCATGGATTTCAACTTTTTTCAGTTCTTAGCCCCATACTTCTTTGGCACAAAGAATTAAGCAGTAGACTTAAAACTGCAAAGAAAGTCACAGGACTACATCTGAATTTAAATATTTCAATTATTAAATTGCCTGTTATATTGGAAATGGAATGTTAACAAAAATTACTGATTTTAATAGAAAAATTTAATGAATTCACACTGGGAAGGAAGCTCAAAGGAATACCTATGTTAAAGCTTTAGAAAGAGGTTAAAACCAAAAAGAAATCCAGATGAAAGTTCAGACAGAACTTCCACTCTTCCAACCATGGGAATATTCTGTTAGTCCTTTAGTCATTTACAAAGCCTGTTGACTGAAAATGGACTTTAAAGAAAAAAAAAAACAGGGCTCTTGTAGAAGGCATCTCATCTTTCTTATGCCCATCTTCACCCACTGCACTACGGCCTCTAAAGCAGAGGGAACGATTCCCTGCCTTCCTCTTCCCAGCTTTACCAGCATCCCTTCTCCAAGTCCTGACATCCCCCATCTCTTTACACATGCAGTGACTGCTGCTGGAGAGTGCAGCTGCTCTTCCTGGAGGAAGGTCCCTCACCTAAGATAAAAAAGCAGAAGACGAACACAGAAACACTTCTGCTGCTGAAATGCAAAACACCTTCCCACACAGATGCAATGTCAGGTAGCACACAACAGGGCCAGGACTGACCAGACTCAGGCAGCAGACCATGATGCTCACAACCACCTCAGTTCTCCCTTTGTTGATGTATAAATTGGTGATTGTGATATGCTGTGGTACTGGAAATTATGTATCATCAGTACTCATCCCAGACTCATTACTGTGACCAAACCATGAAAACTACACATTCCAGTGTTGCTGAAATAGTGTTAGCTATCAACAAGACAGTATTACCCCAATGGCACACGATGTCAGATTTTCAACCCCACTCTCACCGACTGCTGCAGATGAACTGGCTGGAGCTCCTCTGTTAAGCTTCCCCCAATCTAGTCTGTGCTTGCTGCCTACAAATCCAGCTGAGTGAGGACCAAAACTGTCCACCATTACTGATTTAATAGACACCATCTGTTTGAAAATACATACGCACACTCACATTAACGACACCATCCTCCTAACAGACTGTAAAGACACTAGCATTTAAATAAACCAAACTGGTTATCCAATCTTCACCTCAAAATCCAGGTGAATCAAGCACAAGACAAACTGCCAACATTGTGCCTTTATGGCAGAAACAGCCATTTATCCACAGGTAAACACACCAGATGTTTCTACCCGATTTTCCTCTAGTCTTAAAGAAGGATAAACTTAACACCTTTGCTTTAGCATTAAGCTACCTTCAGTGCAGAACCAAGGCAGAGGCAATCTGCAGGAGAGGGGGCAGGGGAAGAGACTTCTCTAATTAAACCAAAAGAACTTAAGATTTGCAGAGCACAATAGGGACAATTAACATTGACACAAGAGGGAAGGTAGGAATGATCTCAGTGATGGAGGCCACCGTGCTATTTCAGCTGTAAGCCAGCAGGGCACCACACCACAGAGCCTGCTACCCACAGCCCTGCTCACAGCAGAGCTGCCAGCTGGCTCACCGAGCACCACAGAACAAGAGGTGCTTCAGAAAAGTGCATCCACGAACTCACTCAACAGGGACCTACTTAACAACACATCTCAGAAAATTACAGGACAGACATTTGCTGCAGCACCACCTACAAACCCCAATCACAACAGACTGTCCCACAACTGGAAATACCTTTCCACAGCTGCAGCAACTACTTACTGGTTAAAAATATCAGGCAAGTCTTCCAGAACCAACAGAAGCACAACCACAAAGGTGTATTTATTACATTTATTTAATCACAATGCTTATCTGAAATTCCCTAAGCAGCCAAGTCAAACCACTGGGCCCTCTTGGCAGCAGTACCAGTAAGGAGGGAACGGCTGAAGTACTGCTGAATGTATTAACTAACAAGTACTCTGAATTCATAATGTTGATTATTTTTAACATAGTTATTTATGCACGCATCAGCACTCCTGACACTGCTCAGTATGACAATGCTGTGCACACACAATTTGCTCTGGAGAGGACTCTGTTTACAGTACCAATGAAACGGGCCACAACAAACGCCTATTTTGTAGCTAACATTCTTCTTTGGAATTTCCTTCATAGCACATGCCAGCATCAAGTGATGTGATAAGTTGCATCCGTGACAGCAAACTAGAACAAGGTACACTAAGTCACACCTATCTAATCCCCCAAAAAGAGAGCATGAGGGTTTTTTAAAAAAAAGAGAAAAAAGAATGAGCTTTTAAACATATGAATGAGACAAATATTGCCTCATCTACATCCTGCCTCAATGAGTATTAAGAAGAAAAAGCCCTTCTTTAAACAACTAGGATAAGATGTAAGTCATATATGCATTTGTTTGGGCCAGCCTGCAGTACCTAGAGAGTTCACCAGGTTAAAACTAGAACTAAATTATTCATTGGATAAAAACTGTGGTTCTTTCAAATGTTTCTAATATGTAATACTCATCAGTAAGTCTCAAAACATGGAAGGAATGAACAAAAGCATTGTTCTAAAATAACTGCACCACAAAAAAAAAACAAACATACTTTTAACTCAACCTAAGCTAAGGGCACCCCAATAATACAGCTACAGTTCCACTCCCACCACTGCATTTTCAGTACTGGCACAAGCCTCCCATGCAGAAGATGACCACATGTGCTCCTGCTGACTTGTACAGCATTTACAACAGTTATTTCTTTGGAATTCTGTACTTGAAAACTAGTTTTAAACAGGCCAGGATTGTGTCTTAGTGTAAATGCCTATTTTTAAAAATTTAAATTAAGGTGTATCCTACTCTGTCAAGCAGATCAAAAGACAAAGCAGCATCACCCATTAATAAACACCTATGCTCACAACACCCAAAAGCCACATGAGGAGCCCCACTCCCCTCATGTCAGGTAGTAGTGCCTACTGAGAAAACCATTCAACCCAGGCAAGGTTTAATGAGGCAAATTTAGTAGACAGGTTGTTCTGCCAATGATATTTAAACTCTTATAAAAAGGAGAAAGAGGAGAGCAGTTGTAACCCCATTGGATCCACCTGCATAGGCAGTACAACACTTACCCCATCTCTATAATAAACCTCACAGAAGAAACTCAGAACCCTCTGATTAACACACGTGGCTCTGATACTTGGGAAACACCTTCAACCACCATCACAAATTACATGTTATAGGCTGGAAGCTCCCTCACGCCCTATACAAGATCTGAAATTATTACTTATTAATAACTGATTTTTATTGTCTCGATTTCATAAATTTAAGCCTAAGCAATTTTTATTTTCTGTCTGACAAGTATTTCAGTGTTCACTTCACAGACATTTCAGCAGCCTGCCTGTCTCCAGTTTAGAAAACGGGCCTGAAGTTGACAAAAGTAGGAGAAAGCTGACTGAAACAAAACAATTCAAACCTGTTCCCCTTCGTACTTCAGTAATTCCAACCACTCTGGTTCCCCAATACCAGAAGCAGCTACAGAGAGAGACATAAGCTCACACAAACATACACAGGATATCTCTGAGCTACAGAGGCACAGGGGTTCTCCAGCTGTTGTGTG
This sequence comes from Merops nubicus, assembly GCF_000691845.1. Taxonomy (NCBI): domain Eukaryota; kingdom Metazoa; phylum Chordata; class Aves; order Coraciiformes; family Meropidae; genus Merops; species Merops nubicus. The sequence continues at coordinate 2,679 of NW_008613125.1, read as the reverse complement.
CCCACAATATTTTACACAAGGGTAGAAACACATTAGAATTGGCAGTGATGGAAGTTGGTTATGGAGTCCTTGAAAGACAAGGTGGGAAGTGCTGGGCAAGACAGTCAAGAGACAGTAATTTAATAGTTGTCCTGTTGATAGCACCTTGGAGAGACAGAAAAGTTGCAAGCAAACAAAGAATATAAACTGAGCACTCAAGGCTGGGTGGAGTGGAGGAAGCAGCCAAGGCAGAAGAGCCTGCACCACTGGCAGGACAGAGCTGGTGTCCAGGCACAAAGGGAAGTATTAATGCCTTTCCCTTTTGTAGAACAGAAATTAACAGTTGCTCCTGCACAGAAAGTAATCAAGGACAAAAATCAACCAAAGTTCTAAGGATGCAACTGTTTTATTGGATTCTTCATCTCTCTTAGCCTGGACACATTTTCAGACTGAGGCATTTACAGAACAGATCCATTGAATTCTGCAACATCTACTTTAAGTGAATGAACTACATCTTACAAAAAAGCCAGTACACTTTAATTGAATTTTGGGCAAATTAAAACCAAATGTAGTCTCATCTGTGTCCATCAAAAGCTGGACTCCAGAACTGAGACCCAAGAAAACCCAGAACCTCAACCTGCTTCAGACTCATTCATGTTTGGTGTTGCACTTGCTCCGATCAAGGCTGGATTGGGGCGCGAATGCCATGGGGCACACCTGGGACAGAGACACTCCTACAAACAGCACTTCCTAGGGGCTCCATCTAAGCCCTACTGTGTTCCCTAAATCCTTTGTTCTAATGTTTTTCCTACACAACTTTAAGGCTAAGCATCAGTATTACCCCCATGATGCAGTAGTGCCTGAGGAGTTCAGTAACGCTCTGAGAGTCGTATTGTTCAAAAGGTCTTCCAACATCTTGGGATGCTATTTTATATTAACTCAGCACAGGAAGAATGATAATGCAATTAAGTCCATATACTAATAGGAGTTACTTTACTGTGGTCACCATAAAAAGCAGGGATTGTCTTTTCTTGTGTGTCCAACTCATAACCCCATCTAACCAAGAAGTTACATGAACAAATAATAGCACTAAGCAACAATACATGGGGGTCTCTACATTTCAGAGAATCTTGTGATTGTGTGTAAAATACCTGCACAAAATTATAATTCTCATCTAAAGCATAAATAAAATAAATTCAACAAGTGACTTAGTCAATAAACTGAAAGGTTATCGCACAAAAAAAATTCTGTCTTTGCAACAGTGACTGGTCACTTCTCACTGCCAGACAAATCAAGATCCATCCTGCAGAAAAATAATCCTCAAAACAGAATGCGAGACCTGTTTCATTTCAGAAGGTTCCTGCACCATTAGATTCTTCCCTAAAGAAGAGACTTCATTGTTACGGCAATTAGTATTCCTCCACCCCAGCAAAGGAAGGAAAAAAAAGCTATGAAAGGGTAATCTAGCCATTTCGCAGCTTTGCCTCCTTACTCCACCCAGTCTCTTCTCTGCTCAATGGCTGCACACAGCATCCATAAACATGGTAGTATCAAAAGAAACACACAGAAATGAGATCCCTGAGAACAAGCCAGAAATCCGCAGTAAATCTTTCTGTTTAAAAATATTTTCTTTGTTTAGTTCTCTAACGTAATTTTCATATTTTAAAAAAAGGCTCTGAGGGCACATATCATTTCAACAGCAGACCCTCCCTCTTCCGAAAACCAGCTGAATGCTGCACAATCATTTATGAAATGACAGTCACTGAATGTAGGTTCTTTACCCTCCGTCTCCAAATACTATAAACAATACTGTCACAGGAATACACACTTAAAGGAATCTCCACATAATACACAACTCAAGTCAATATGCCCAAACATTAATTTACAATAAAAGTGTTTATTCAAGGTTTTTAATATAGCTCAGATTAACCTTCCACCATCCCCTGGTTAGGTAATTCATTATGAATTGACTTGACCTGCAACAACCAAGCCCTCTGCTGCAGCACTATCGGCAAGGAAATTTTACCCGTGATACTATGGCAAAGAAAGGGAAGGTGTCACATTATTATTGGTATTAAAGGTCGAGTTTAATTGCATCCACCTTAAATAAAAAAAAAATTAAAAACAATCTCACACCCACAGAACTGAGTAAACCTGAAACTTTTTGCGAGAGGCACCACTCCCACCCCCCAACTTCCATCAAAAGCCCTGCCTGGATATAACCTCCACCTGAAACAAAACCCTCAAGAACAGCAATAAATAGAGCATTCTGGCAAACCAGATTGCTATTAAAAGGTTTTCAGGGAAAGACTGTGCGACTGTAGACAAGCAGGCAGTGATATGACCCCAAGAAGGAAATATCAGACCTCCCTCCCCCGTTTTCACTGCAGCGGGTTCTGAAGGTCTGAGCCACCTCCTATCAACGCTTTTCCTGCTGGATCACTGCAGGAAAACAGGCTGGATGTGAAACAAATTCTTAAAATAACACCTACTCCTTTCCCCTGTATCAGCAACCCTTGCTGTGTTTCCTTCTGCGCTGCGGCCGACCCCGGAGATCTGGGCCAGTTCCTGCCCTGCCCTCGGAGCGAGGACGGGGAGAGGGGACGGGAGGAAACGCTCCGGGAGGCGCCCGGGGAGGGGATGCTCGGATCCTCCCCGGCGTACACACCGGCCTCCGAGCCCCAGCCTTGTTTTTGATCG
>NW_008613124.1:12945-15338 GCF_000691845.1 Merops nubicus | reverse complement strand
GGTCCGGCACAGCCCAGGCTCCCCGGCCCCCAAAACCCAGTTAAAAGCCAGTCCTGGCGCGATGAAGTCTCTGCCGGACAGGCACCGGCCCTCGGGACTGGGGTTTCCCCCGGCACCGAAATATCAGCAGGCAGTTTCACAGTCGGTTGATTGCCCCACGGGTTCTGCTTTCATCTTGCGTTGTAGTTATGAGAAAGTGTCAAGCAAGAGCACATGGCAAAAAAAAAAAACCCCTGTGTTCCCTCTACGCCTTCGTCTTGGCTGTGGCTGTAGCCAGAGCAGCCCTCTCAGGCACACTCTGCCTCCTGCCTGGGCTGTCTCACAGAGACACAGGGGGATCGTTTCCCCATCTGCTCGGCTCTCAAATGCACATACATCAACGCACAGAAGCAAACAAACTCCCCACTTTCTCCCTCCTTTGAATGATTATGGTCTCAGGCAAGTTCCCTTCACCTCCTCACCCATCTCTCCTACACTTCTTGCTCCGGCCAGTGTTTGATGTTTGTTTAATAATTAAAGGCTGGTGTTTGATGTGGATATCTCACCTGAAATGTTAGCCAGATGTGCCCAGTTCACAGCTCTGCCCTCTCTCTCTCCCCCAGATGCTGCAGCCTGGTACCTTCTCCCTGGAGAACACACGTTTCTGAATGCCAGCAGAGAGAACAGCGTAAAAATCATTCAGACAATTTTATCTGATGACACATCTCCAGCTCCAAGTGCTTCACTCTGTACCCTGAAAAGGTTAAAGCCTTTCAGCATTTGCATCCACGGCTCCTCTGCTGCCTTTGCCTACGGAGAGGCCCCTGCCACAGCACGGAGGCAGACACACTGTCTTTATTTTGGTCACCCTAGGACAGACCCTGGCATTTCTTTAGTGAGTGTTCAGTCAACCAGCATTCAGTTTCTTTCCTGCCTTCTTTGAGGAGCCAGAAGACAAAGCTTTCCCAGCATCAGCTGGTGTGGAGCCACACGACTGCACTGAGTGCAGGGAGGTTTCACTGACTTTTGCCAGCTTAACATCCACCAGTCACCAACCAAAACCTGGCAAAGACTCCAGGCAGTTATTTAGAGTCTCCTGCCTTGCCTCAAAGCTCTAACCACATATAAATACCAGCCTAAAATGTGAGAAAAAAAACAACCTTTGCCATGCCACGCTTTGGGTGAACTCAGCAGAGTGAAGAAATATCAATTTCTAAGACAATTTGATTGCACTGGAGTTGGGTTATTTGATTGGACTCTTGTTTCAAACTACAAGTCCCCATGGACAGACAAAAGATCGTAATGAACAGCGAGAAGTCTTCTTCCAAAGTGGATCAGTCATGCAGAAAAATATGTGTAGCTGAATTGAGGATAAAACTTTTCAGCTTCTCTCAGCCTAGCTTCATGCACTCTCATTAGCCAGAAGAAGCAGAGTTTCTGGAAGCCCAGCAGCCCATCCATATTCCAATTAAAGATAGCACTTGCTTCTCTTGCCTTGACAGATTCACACGTTCCCCGGTCATGGGCTGCCAGTGAGTGTCACCAGCCCCTCTTGCTGTCACCAAAGTGACATCATCTTCCTCCTTAGGCACTGCTCATGAAAAACAGGAGCTCCACTCTAGGATCTGACCCCAGCTCCGACCCTTCCCCTGGCTAGATATGTTGTGGGGTTGGACAAGAGGGACTTTGGAGCTGCCCCACATCAGAACCAGAGGCTAACCTGGCTTCACGTTTAGTGGCCCAAGCAAAGGAAGGGCCTTAATCTCTGCTGGGATTAGGATCTGTGACAGTCTGAGTCTCCTGACATCCTGCTTGACTGCTCCAGCTTGGTCTGGGCAGTGAAAGCCAGTGTGTGTCACCTTGTGGGGACCTGGGATACTCCTGGAGCTGGCCATTTCTCCTGTACCTGCATATCTGCCTTGTTCCTATCACTGTATTCCATCCTCTACTTTTGGAGTGGTTGTGAGCTCAGGAGATGAACACGTTTGAAGAGCAGGGAAGGCAGAGAGTGGTTCCCAGTAACTGCACTCACACGCCAGCCTGTGGCTGCTGGGGGATCTAGTGGACTCAGGGACTCTGCAGGTGGGGAAGCAGCTATCACCCATCCCTGCAGCACACCAAGCACCTGCCCCTTCAGATCATGCCTTGTGCCAGAGCTTACCTCCAGCAAAACTGCCCTGGCCCCAGCTTGTCCTCCATCCCACCCCCTGAGAGATGTCCTTGTGCTTACACTCACAAGCTCCTTCTTTCTTCCTGTCCCTCTCCAAGGCACTCAGGTTTTCTCTCTGCCTCACACATAACCTTTCATTTTCTGCTTCCTTCCCTGTGGCACCAGATCCCTTTGCCCTCAGGCAGATCCAGATTGCTTCCCCCAGCTCAGCGAAGGCAGCCAGCACCCCTCCCTCCAACAGACG
>NW_008613124.1:2320-12914 GCF_000691845.1 Merops nubicus | reverse complement strand
ACGGTCTCCAACAGACCGGCTGAACCCATCCACACTGCTTTAATATTCATAAAACTCAACCTTAGTCTAAAGAAAAAGTGGTGGATGATGAAAGTATTTACATTGCAAATCATTTTTAATAACCCTCCTGTAGTCAGCCTGCTGACAAATGCTAATCCGTCTATCAGCCCAACAACAAAACAAACCAACTCAAAAAGGGGAAAGGCAGAGAGGGAAAAATAACCAGCCAGTGACAGTGAGAAAGGTTCAGCCCTCCCAAGCATCACCCCACAGAGGGAGATGGGTATAAAGGTTCTGCTCAGCACCTGGTGAGCCCCTAAGCACCCAGTCCCTTTGCTCGCTGGCACGGAGCTGGTGCTGCCTGGCAGAGGTGGCTGTGTAAGTGGCAGGGCAATAATTCTGGTCCAGGGCTGCAGGCAACAGGGTGATGCCACCTGCAGATCAGCTTCTGCCCTGTGCCCCCTGCTGGGTAAGGGCCCATGGGTGTGTGGATCATGCCCCCAGGGCAGTATCATCCCCGTGGGAGACAGGAGAGGGGACAGCACCTTGCAGTCACCTGCCTCTCTCCTAACAGTTTGCCTAAGGACAGGGGATGGCACACTCGTAAAGGGGCTTAGAACAGTTTAAAAGGTCTGGGACAACCCTCCCTCCCAGGCCATATTTGCTTTGAGCATCCCACAGCCCCTCTTTCTGTCGAGGTGATGCAGGATGGTGTGAGCAAAAGTCCTCCCTCTTCCCCATCAAGCACCATCCCCAGATAAAGAACCTTTCCCCCCTCACTCCAGCTGCCCCTGGGGCAGCAGCAGGCACACACAGCCCCACAAGTGCCCCAGACATGAGCTCTGCACGGGGGCAGTTGCTCAGGGGTGGAGGGTAAGGCAGGAGGAGAAACACGCTGGGACAAAACGCTGCTGCAGGGAGCAAGTGGTACTTACTGCAGGGGAGCAGGAGGACGTGAGGAGGGCCTGAGGAAGAGCAGGGCTGCTGCAGCCTCCCTGAGACAGCAGGCACCTGGCTGGGCTCCACTGCCACAGCCAGGCTCCCAGGACTCCTCCACAGCCACATCTCCTCGTGCTTCACGGCACGCCTGGACCAAAGAGGGAGGAACAAAAAATACCCATGTTGAAGCTGCATTAGACACATCACTTAGTGCTCAGCTGTTTCCCAGGCTGCTTGAAGAGACAGGGTAATGAAAGATCCTTTTCATTATTTGAAAAATGTCAGGTTTAGCCCCAGTGACAGCTGCCAGAACCACAGCCCCAGGGTGACTGTGTGGAGCCACGCAGGAGGTGCAGCTCCAGTGGCTGGGGAGGTGGTGGCACCAGTGGCCCCACTTGCTCTGGGTGAAGATTTTTGTGACCAGTGTAGAAATTCATCCTCCAGTGCCTGGCTAGTGCACACCAGTGCAATTCCCACCAGCCTGTGAGCAGCCCTGAGATGCCAGGGGACCACCAGCCACCCGAGCTCTCAGCTGGACTCCCCTCTGAAGAGAGTTAAACACAAGAGCCTGCTGCCCAGCCTGATGTGCTGCAACCTCTCCAGTCAACCATCATCTGCATTTGGTGTTTGAAAAGATTTGCTGCTGCTGCTATTTTAAGGTGGCTCTTGATTTTGTCACGTTTGCCCCACGACTTCAAATATTTCAAGATAATTGTTGTGTTGCAGTCCCCACTCTTGCAACTCTTACTTGCTTTCTGGGGAGTGGAAGGGGGAAAGTGCTTCTGAATCACTTCTTTTAGACCAATTAAGAAAAAAAGGTTAAAAAGAAAGTGGAAATGACAAGTTGTGCTATTCCCCTGTTGTTGCCTGCTGCTGGCAGCTGGCCACTGTGCCCCCAGGCACTGGCCCACCCAGCTTGCTGTCTGACCATCAGGGAAAAAGCAAGGAGGGGCTCGAGCCCCTTTAGTCTAATTCGTTGTCTAATTAGCTGCTTCATTAACTCGATCATTCACTAACCCACGAAGTCACACAGCAGTTGCCTCACTGGTGGTGACAGTGCTCAGCTTTCCTTCACAGCACTGTGTGGAGTTGCCAGCAGCCCACCAGCCAGCAGGAGAGTCCAGGTGCTGCTGCCTCCCCTCCAAAGGCTTTCAGGATACCTGTTGTGTTGACATCTTCCAGCTCAAGAGGTTGGTCTCTACTATTTCTAGAGGCTTGTGAGTTCTGCAGAAGGTGCCACTGGCTGCAGACCTGCAGGAGAGAACATCTTGCAGAGGACACAAGGCCACTAGGTCCTGAGCTGCATAGAGATGGAACCCTCAACCCAACCAGCTTCATGAAGCCAAGCTCACCTTTCATCAAAGCAGCCACTCTGGAGGAGAAATCCATGCCAGGAGGGGAGACAAGCCCCTGCCTCATGCAGGCACTGATCCACCAGCACAGCCAGCTTGTGGCTTGCCTGCCTCCCAGGGCTGGGGGCACTGAGGCAAACCCCAGCCCCTCTGGGGGCTTTCTACAGCCCCCCAGGCTTCTCCTCCTCCCTGGCAGGGAGCTGGCATCCCTGCCTGCAGCTCAGCTGCTCTGCTGTCAGATTTAATTCACCAAGCTCCGTGGAGCCTGCCTCCTAATACACACAGCCTAATAAATATTTGCTTTAATGCACTCACTGTTTTAAATGTCTCTTTTAAAAACGTTCATTTTCCTTGGTTTGAGGTAATTGCTGGTGCTGCTGGGGGACAAATTGCTCTCTGTGTGTGTGTGTGTGTGCATCTCATCTGAAGCAGCCCAGCTCAGCTGCCCCCTTTGGACAGGATTTGTGCTCCCCACACACATATTTACCTTGCAGAGAGCCCCCATTAATATTAATGCTTCGTGGGGAAGGAAACCAAGAGGAGCACATCATGCGTGCAAAAACCACAGCGAGCAAAACATCACTCAGGGATTGCTGTGGCAAGGAAGCGTTTAAAACAGCTGGAAGAGAAGCAGATCCTTTCTTTCCCAAGAAATACCCTGCCCCTGCCCTGCTGGGCACCCAATCCCCCTCCACAGGGCAGGAACCTGGCCACCAGTCACTCACCTTGCAGGTCCTTGCAGGGTGGCAACGGGTACCTAGCTGCCACTAGGGTCTCCTGTTCACCCCCCCCAGCCTCTACCCCCCAGCCCCAGCCAAGAAAACTCCACACCCCTCCCAAAGCCAAGAGAAAAACTTGGCTGAAATCTTTTCTCATGGCCAGAGACCATTTCTCAAGGCAGAGCCAGGCTTGGAGGAGACTCACGGCTGCAGGATGCAAGAGCTCTGTTCTCTGCCAGCCAGGCTAATAACCCTATATTAAATTACAGGCCTGGGTTCGGTTGTGTTTGTTTTGCTTTTTCTTTTTTTCTTTTTTTTTTTATAAGCTGTCTGTTTAGATTTATCAGTGTAATTCCTGATACTGCCTTGTCGGACATCATTACGATCATCTCCCTGCTGCGGCTGCTGGGGGCAGAGCTGGGGGGCTGCTGCAGAGCTGGGGGGCTGCAGGGCTGGGGTCACCTGCCTGCTCTGCAGCCCTGCAGCCCCAGGACCACTCACCCTGGAGCTGGGGCTGCTGTAGGAGGTGGGGGCATGAAGGTGTAAGCCCCTGCAAGGGTGCTCCGAAGTCAAAAAGTCATGGAAAGAAGCAGCTCCATCAGGGAAGGAGACAACCACTCAGCAGCTAGGTGGGTCTCCATCCCTTCAACCAGTTTGCTGGGGGGAAAAGAAGCTGAGAGAGAGAAGGGGAGAGTGCACAGGAAAAAAAAAAACTGGAGGATCTGAGGAAGTTGGAAATGAGCAGCCTCTGTTTTGGTATTGATCCCTCACATCCCCTTAATTCCCAGTAATTGCATCATTTCTTTAAATAAGGCTTCTCAGGGCAGAGAGCACAGGAAGAGGAGCAAGGCAGGAGGCTGCCAGCAATGTCTGTCCCTCCCTCCATCCATCCTGCACCCCCTCTCCCCTCCGTGGCTGCTCCCTTGCACACGTGTGTGCACAGATGCACGTGTAGCCCTCCTCCTCCTCCTCCTCCCTGCAGCCAGGCTAGGTGCTGCTCTGCCCTGGCACTGGCCCCACACAGCCCCCAGCCTGTAAATCCCACCCAGAAGTGGGGCAAAGTGCTTCTCCCCAAGGACCTGGTGCCAAAAGCCTTGCTCATGGAGAGAGGATGTCCCAGCACAGCACTGGAGCTTCCCTCCCCAGCTTCCCTCCCCAGCTCTGGCTGAGGAGCCCTTTGGGGCAGGGCTGATGGAGGTTTGGGATTTTTGAGGCATGGCATAGAGCAAAGGTGCTCATGGGAGGCTAATGACCCGTGTGGAACAGCCCCTTCCCCACAGGGTAGGGGCTGGGGGAGCCACGGGTGGGAGGCAGATAATCACATTAGCAAAATAAATAAAACTCCCAGGCCAGCCTGGTGTTTTTATTAGGGAAAATGAGCCTGTGATGGGACTTAATTTACAACCCCTGGGTGATGAGGCTGGAGCTGCAGCAAGGGACACATCTGGGGGGCTGGGCAGAGCTGGGACCCAGCCAGGGACCACAAAGCCCCTTCCAAGGGCAGAGCAGGCACCCAGCCTTGCGACCTGGAGGGTGAGGAGAGGAGCTGCCAACACCTCCAGAGAGCAAGTGCTTCCATCTGCCTCACTGGAGACGGGCTGTTAACAGCCACTGTGGCTTGGGGGGGATGTGGCTGAGGTCACCACAGGAAGGGGGGGGTCTTCAGACCTCATCTCACAGCTCCCCCCCTCCCCAGGCTCTGCCAGCTACTGCTACAAGCAGGGACTGGGCTGTGCCCCCCTTATCCAGCCCCTCCTGTCTCCCTCTGTGCATCAGCCCAGGCAGTTGCTCCTATCATACAGAAAAAAAACCCAATTAGGTTTCCCTCTTGCTACTGTAAAGTAGGGAAACTGTTTTCATAGAATTTCAGAGCTACCTGAGTGAGAGCAAAGCATCTGGAGGGCAGATTTTCAACAGAGGGACACTGTGCTCTGGAGAGCTGAATTAGTTCACACCCAGTTGAGAACCTGACCCTCAGTAGGTTTTATCACTGGAATTAAAAAAGATAATCTCAGCAATAGTGTTTCAAAGGAGAAAAGGAAGTGGTTGTGGTCTTATTTGCTTGAAGGGTAAAATGATTTTATGAAAATTTACTTATTCCACATGTTCAGAGCCTGAGACCTTGCCTGGAAAGCTGGCAGCATCCCCAAAACAGGGGACAAGATGCCTCACGCCCTGGCTATGGGGCTGGGGCACATCACCCTTGTGGGCAGGGATGCAGGAGGCTTCTCACAGCACACAGAGCCCATCCAGAGAGTGCAGAGCCAAACGAAGCAGTGCTTAACAAAACACCCCCAAAGCTCTGAAGATGCTGGTGGGGAGGAGCAGCCCCTCAGCACTACCAAGGGCTGGTGCCAAAGCAGCCAGGCTGAGAGCTGGGGAGGCACTGGGAAGGTAGATCCCATGCTCCTGCAGGGGCTCCAAGGGCTTTTCCAGCTGTTGCCTAAAGGATGCTCCATCTGCATCCAACCCCTAGGAGGGACCCAACCAGCACCACCTCCGTGCAAAAGTCCCCTCTGGGTTCCTCCTCACTGCCTGGTGCTGGGCCAGCCTCTCCCCACACCAGGCTCCAGAGCACAGTCCCTCCATCCATCACCACCTTAATGAAATGAGGCAGACGTGCCCCTGGCCCAGACAAAGCCTCGAGCTGGGATGTTTCAAATAGCTGTACAAAACCAACTGTATTTTGATGAGGACCATTAGGCCATCTGGATGGCCTTAAACGGCCTTGATGAAGATGGAGCAGAGGCTGCTGGAGGCAGGAGGAATTTTGGTGGTTTCTGGTGGCTCCTTTGTAACACCTTGGAGTCTTGGTGGGCTTTTAGCTACGCTGCTCCCCAGGTTTGATTTCCTAAATAACTTCCAGGCCACAAGCTCAGCTCCTCTGCAGGATGGGACCTGCTGATACCACTCACCCCCTGGGACCTCAGCCACCCTGCACACAGCCCTGTCTCCCTGCTGAGACCCCCATTCTGCCTCCCCAAGCACAGGGCATGGCACTTGGCTGCACTGAACCCACAGGGTGCTGTATAGGGCTGATTTCTGATCAGGCTGTCAGGAATTATCACGTCAAGCACCTTACAGGAGCCTGAGCATGTTATGCAGACACAGCTACCTTTGTCAAACAAATCTGAGGTCTCTTAAAAAAAAAACCACCAATGCCTGCTGGGTTTAGCCCCCCTCAGTGCCTCCAGAGCTTCTCCTGGGTCACTGCACCCAGAGCCCTGCTGACCACTCAGCCAGGGGTGGCAGCTCTGCCAGGAGCAGCCCAAGGTCCTCTCCCAAGAGCTGGTGCCACGGCAGAGAAGGGTTTGGAGCAAGATCCTTACCCCCACCCCGTGAGTGGCCACAGGAGGTGGAGCAGGGTGGGAAAGGCTGGGTGAGGGGCAGTGCTTTGCTCAAAGCCTGTGCCCCATGGCCCAGGCACTCCCTGTGCTGGTGACACTGGGTCCCACAGCGGCCGTTTCGTGGCTCTGCTCTGTGGTGCAGCAGCATCAGCTTCACTCCCTCCCTAAATAATTGTTTTAATTAACGTTTGCTTTGATGTAGGTGATTAGCAGGGGAATTCTGGCAGGGTTTCCTTAGGCATTTTTGCAGTGGGCAGACAGATAAGTGCAGCCCCTGGTACCATCACAGCACTTAAACACTTTAACACCAGCCTCCCTGGTGGCTGCCAGTCAGTCTTCATCAGCCCCTTGCAGCCTTTCCTCCTGCTGCCTGTGGCCAAAGCAGGATGGGGTCTGCAGCACCAGCCAGGCATGAAGCACATGCAGGGAACCCCGTGGGTAGGTGTCCACCTGGGTGGGGGCACAGCCCTCCCTGGCAGGAGTGAGCCAATCCAGGAGCAAAACTCCAGGGAAAGGGCAGAGCCGCAGTGGCATCACCCTGGGGAGGTTCAACCAGGACCCAGGGGATGGAGAGAAGCTGGGTTTGGAGACCAGCCAGCCAAGGGCTCTGGCTTTCAGCAGTTCCTGGTCAGCAGCCAACCACCACCATCCTGATAACGGGAACTTGTTTGTCCCCCCCTCCCTCTCCAAAGCCCTCTGCAAAAACAAATAATCTGCAAATTCAAGTTTCCCTGCGACGGGGTGGCAGTGCCCTGTGCTGGAGGAGGGGACAGGAGCCCATCTGCCATCAGAGCCAGGCTCTGATCCTATCAGGATATTACTGTATTATTGAACTGGGGATTGAGGGACAGCCTTTCATAGCTGTGATGGTTATCAGGGGTCCAGCATTAAACTCCAGGAAAGGCCACGGCTTCGCTTGCATCCTCTGCTCTGAGGCAGCACTCGTGTGCCACAAAATTCTTCAGGATAAAAATGTTTTCATTCATTCCTGCACCAAGTTAACACGAGTTCATACACAAAAGCCATCCGTGGAGGGCATAAGCTCCTGTTTGCTGGGTACCAGCCTTCCCAGCAGCCCAGGAGAGCACCCTGACCCTCGGGCAGCACAGGGGGCATGGCAACACCTCCTGCCCTGGCACCCACCTCCCTGACCCGAGCAGCCCCCGAGCCCAGCACCACACAAAGCTGTATGGGTGCAAGGGAAGGAGACGACCCCATACCCAACCCCATACCCCAGCTCTGCTCCCCAGGGCAGGGGCAGTTCTGGCAGGGCAGGGAGCAGGACAGCAGCCTGCAGATGTGCACCAGTTGTTCTCCGACACCAGGCAGCCTGGTGCAGCCTCAGGGGAAAAGGAGAAGGCACCAATGGAAAGTAGGGCTTGGCAAGGACATCTCATGTTGGTAAAGGATGCCAGAGCTCATTTTATGCACAGCAGTGAGCACTGCAGAGCACGGGCACCACAGCCATGCTTGTGCTGGGCCCCACTGCTAGTGGCTGAACCCTTTTGAGCACTGCAGAGCACGGGCACCACAGTCATGCTTGTGCTGGGCCCCACTGCTGGTGGCTGAACCCTTTTGGCTCCCTGTCCTCTCTTCTGCATTTTCCTGATTTACTCACAAAAGAATATACACAGAACACCACCATAACGTGTCCTGGTCTCCTGTTTTCTCCCAGATGTTGAGGACTTCCCTCTCTTCCAGCAGCTGCAAGGAGCAGGGTAGACACGAGGTCAGGATTTGACAACATGACAGGTACCAAACCTGGAGCTCTACTGGCCTGTCATTGGCATGGCACAGGGAAAGGGATTTGGGAAAGCCACAGCAGTGGTGTACCCATGGCACCCCCAGGGGTGGGAATACTGGTCTGGACATGCAGCTGGGCCTAAGAAACAAAGGAACAAGCCTAAATTACATCATCTGATTTTTTTGCAGGGCTTGCACAGTATCTATTTACCCCAGGCTCTGTAAAGCTGGAGTTAGAGGCTCAGAGGGTAGAGGGCCAGGGAGCCTGAGGTGTTTCCTGAGCTTGGAAAGAGCAGAGATTCCAGAGTCCAACCCCACCAGCCAAGCTGGAGCAGGGCTGGATGCAAGAACAAGAAGAGAAAGCCCAGCAGCTGCCAAAACCCAGGTGCCAGCCCAGAGCCCACTGACCTGCCAGCCACAGCTGAAGTGAAGGCTCAGTGGGGCAGCAGAGCCCAGCTGCAGCTCTCCACACCAGTGGTGGTCCAGTTTCAGCAACGAGTCCTCCTGGAGACCTTCCTGTGGAAGCAGCACCTTGGCATGGAGGGTGGCTGCTTGCAAGTGGAGCAGCAGCACGTTGAGTTTCAGAGGAGACCTCACGGTGCCCTCTCTGGGATGCCAGCTCCTGGCTGTGAGGGAGCTGAGCCCAGGGAGGACAGCTTGAGCCCACGGGCCACCCAGGGACACTCTGTACTGGCCATCCATGGACATGGTGCAGGATTTCCAGAGGGAGTCAGTGGAGGAGCTGGAAAGGGAGCGACATGATGGCATGGAGAGGGCTGAAAACACAGGATTCACAGGGACAAGCAGGTCTCACCACCTTGCTGTGCCACCTGGAAGGGCTCTGGTGACCTCCCAGGCCTCCCCTCCAGGCAGTGCTTGTGAGCTGCTTGGGTCCCAGGCCCAGAGGGGCTGAAACATTCACTGGCTGCAGCAGGGCCCGTGCAGGTTGGTGCTGGGAAGGATTCATGCAAAAGCCCCTTGCAGCACAGCAGCTCCAACCCCTTCCTCCCCCTGCTGTCCCAGGCTTCTGGCACCTTCTCTCTTCTTAGCTAACCTAAATAATCTTGTATCTTCAGCTGTTCCCTTCCTCTCCCAGCTCATTAGGGCTTTTACAGAACAGTGGCTTCTACCAAATCCAAGCAACCCACCACTAACTTCTTTCCATGCCAAGAACTGGCTGTTACTTGTGAGTCCAATTCTCACCTCAATCAACTTCCACCTCCAGGAGGACTCTACCCATCACCCTTGAGGTGACCAAGTTTTTTTAACAGCCTCTTGTGAGGAACTTTATCAAAAGCCTTTTGAAAGCAGAATAAAATTCTCCGTCCTGTATTTCTCCTTTCCCCAGGATTTTGTTAGCACATTTAAAGGCTCCTGACAGGCTAAGGCTGAGAAAAAGCTTTTAGTTTTTAAGATTATTTCCTGCTCCTACGCAGCACAGCTCTCATTTTGCCTCCTAAATTGGGCCAGCAAGCAGGCACAGCTCTGGTTTGGTTTCCTCAGGCAGCTCTGGAAGAATTTCCACAGCACTCCTGCCAGGGGGTTTACCCCAGCACTGCACTGTCACCCCACAGTGGGCAGGGAGCTGCAAGGTTTGGGGAAGGAGCCCTGTGCCACTGCTCTGCTTGTCCTGGATGTGGGCAACTCCACCACCTCCTGTGCTGTGCAGGGCTCCAGGCCTCAGGGTCATCATTCATGGGGATTATTCAGGGGTGTTGCTCCACGAAGCATGGAAAACATCAGAAATAAATGGTATTGCAGGGGAGGAGGAGTGAGCCCGTGGCATAAGTGTGCTCAATTTTCCCTCCTCTTCCCACCCACCTCCCTCAAGTCTCAGGCAGGGACAAAACCTGAGCTTGTTAGATTCTAGGTCTGAAACTCAAAAAAACCCCATTTCTCTCTCTACATACAAGTCCACCATCCACTGAGAGAAGCTGCTTGGTTGTGTGGCCACAGCAGATCACCCAGGATCTGGAGAGAAAAGCTTTTTACACCCACCCGGCCCACAGCTCCGGCGGAAGCCCTGTATGAACCCAGGAGCCAGGCTGCAGATGTTGGCAGCTAACCTGCTTGGGGTGAGGAGAAACATCAAAGCTGCCTGCCCTGGTCAGGCCTCCACCCTTACCTTGTCAGGACGAGTTTCCCCTGACAGCCTCGACTGAAAAGCTGCTTTGGATCTTGAGAGAGGCCTCAAGCTGATGTCAAAGACAGCAGCTGTGGTTTGCTTCTCCCACTGGAGCTCGCTCCCCACTCTGCCACCATCTCCAACGGGGGCACCTCTGGACCCAGGGGAAGTGCCCAGCAGAGCAGTGCCCAGCCACAGAGCACCCCCAGCCTTTGAGAATCTGCCAGCACTACTGAGGCCTCTCACATGATCTCTCTCCAACCACGACAGACATTTTTCTGTAGGTAGCTTGGCTCTGGCTATGGAAACAGGACATCTGTAAACACCCTGCAGACACCTACCAGGAATGGGCCTCAAGACTCTTCCAGG
>NW_008613124.1:0-2289 GCF_000691845.1 Merops nubicus | reverse complement strand
GCAGGAATGAGAGATGCCAGGCTGAGCTGAAGCAGAAGCAGTTCTTTTTCCAGACTGTGTTTCAGTTGGTTTTCAAGCAGAGCAGCAAACAGCTCTGCCTAGACCTGCAGTGCCCTGTCTGCCCAAGTCTCCAGCTGGGACGTAGCTCCTTTGGCCCCCAAGTGCCAGCACATCCTCAGGCCACTCCAGGCTGAGGCAACACAGGGATGCATGAAACCTTCCTCTCCACACAAGGGAATCCCGTTTTTCAGGCTGCTCTCCTGTCAGACCAGGGATATGGTTGGCTCAGGGCAGGTTTTAGAGCCTCATTAACACTCTGCAATGAGGCCTGGCAGCAGCTGATTTGATTTAAGGTTCATTTCCAGGCTGTGATTTAAGAGAAGATTTGCTTAATGTTCTCTAACAGACTCTTCTGACTGGGAGCTTGAGTGCTGCCTAATGACAGCCTTATTTATTGTAATGTCTGTGCAGCACAGAGTGTAGAGGAGCCAGGCAGGAGCCCAGGCTGCAGGCAGGTGAAGCTCCCCTCACTGCAGAGGGGTAACGCTGGGGCACACGTCCCTTAATCCAGAACAGCCAGATGCTGCACCCTTTTCTGCTCTGAGAGGTCAGCAAGACACCCTCTGCTTGCCTACCATGGACATCTCTGCATCTCTGCCTGTGTTTCTGAGTGGGAGAGTGGGAATACTCCACTTTCTCCCTACTGCACTACTTGAATGATGGGAAATGTAGCAGTGCCCACTCACCTCCAGCCTGGTTAAAAGGTGATCTGCAGCCAAGACTCCTAAATGCTCCTTCCTGTTTCCCAGTTTTAGGTTTCCAACTCAGAGAGGCTCAGCCTGCTTTCCTCCCGGGAAGGGAGTGCTCATCACTTGACCTTTGTGAGCTACCCTGGGCTTCTGAGCTGGATGTACCCATCCCAAGGCCAAACGCAGAGACAACCATCAGACAAATGAAGACAGTAGATCAAGCAAGGGTTTGTCATATTTTAATGACATTGATCTTTGGTGTTTCCCTCGTTAGCACTCACGCTCTCCCCGTCCTTCCTCTGCAAGCCTGCTAGGGATGGAGAGTTACAAACGAAAAGGAAAATCACATTGGAGACTAAAACCAAAATATCAGAGCCTTGATTTCTCCACTAGAAACTACATGTACAAGGTCAAGATTTCACATGCAACACCTTACATCACAGACTCATACCTCACACCCTGGCCTGGAGCTGAAAGACGTTTCCTGCCCCCTGCCAAGGAGATGTAGCTCAGTCCTGGCACCATGAAACCACTGGGATGGCTCACTGATGTCAATATTGGCACAGCTTAGAACACCCTCACGTGAACTGCATCTTGACTAGAGAGCAGAAGCCCCTGTCCCTCTGCCCACCTACACAGCTCTGCTTAGCTTCCTGCCAAGTGCTTAAGCTAACTCTCTAAAAAGAAAAGATCCCCACCTGCAAGCAGATCCCGAACCACGCAAGGTTTGGCACAGCCCAGTTCTTCCCAGAAAACCCACGGCACAGGCAGGAGGAGTCTCAGAACACCAGGCTCTGAGGGGGGAGCAGTGCCGTGCCACGGGGTGGGACTGTTGCCTGGAAGACTCCTCCACTCCAGCAAGGGAGCTGGTGCATCACACCCAGGTCTGCCCGGTGGGACGGCCTGTCTCCAGAAGGATGCTGCAGGCCCCCTTCCCTTCCTTCACTCTACTGATCAGCCCCTGGGCATAAAAGGGCAGGAAAGAAGCTTTACAAAGGTGACGCTGACCGAATTGCAGGGTTAGGGCTGAACTCAAGGGATCCCATGGGGCTTCAAGGTCTGTATCACGTGCAGCCGGTATGGCCCGAATTCCTGTTAACTCTAGCAGTGGGAATGTTGGAAGTTCAGGAAGCTTTCTTCTCCATGGCTTCCCTTGCAGTCCAAACCCCTTCCCCCTCACCCACGATAGAGAAGCCCTCTGAACCACCAGCGTCCTGTCAGAGCCACACATCCCCTTCTCTTCCAGCTCCTGGCCAGCTGTGAGGTACAGGTCTCTGCTGAGCAGTACAAGGGTAGCACCAACACACAACTCAACCTCTACCTGTTCCGAGACTCCCCACTGGTGCCGTCGTTACTATAAAAGTTGGTACTGTCAGAAAGATGGTTATTATTAGTTAGGTCACGGTATTCGATTGGTCCCTCAGTGTCCATGGAGGACTGGGCCTGCTCGGGCAGGTCCAGCTCCCCGGTGCTTTGTCCTTCACTCCCACCGGGGGCTGCCCGCGGGCTCAGGCCCCGCTCCGACAGCCGCGTAGCCTCC
>NW_008613123.1:15541-18211 GCF_000691845.1 Merops nubicus | reverse complement strand
TTCCAACAGATCTATGTCCCTTTGATGAGTATGTCTGATATTGCCTTTGCAGAAGAAAAGTGGTCTTATGGTTGGTAGTTGACTCTGGCATCTTTTCCAGCCTCTTTCTGCCCATCATGCATTTCTGGTTCTGCTACCTAGTGCAAGTACTGAAGTGGAACCTAGAGGTTTGGCTGCTAATTGCCTTGGGTCTGTAAAGATCTACCAGTAATTCAATTACCCACTTTTTCTTTGCTCCAGTCATTGGGGTAACCTGGTTGATGAGTTACTGTTGAAGCCCAAAGCTCTTCCAGAAGCTTCTAACTAAAAGGCACTTGTTTTTAATTAGGACCATTGGTAAACAAACACCAATAAATGACCTACAGCTCTTCTCTTCCTCATATTACCCAAATTTAACACACCTTAAACTCTCTCTTTAAAAACTCTTAAAAGAAGTTCTGGTTGTTTAATCTTCTGCTCTCTCTGCATGTGATTTATCTGAAATGTGAGATCCAAGCCTCGCTCTTTCTAACCACATAGAGAAACTTCTTTTAACAATTTATTTCTTCTTAAGCTATCTCAAAGTCAAGTTCTTCAAGTGCTCAGAGACCGTAGCCACGTGAGGCACCCCTTGATTATTTTTCTTCTGGCATCCTCTGGAATTCAGCCTTGCAAAGCCTTCTTGTGCAAGGGTGTTCCACAAGAGCTAATGCTCACTAAGGCTTGATGATCCCCTTCTCTAAGTCATCACAGAGTCATAGGATGGCTTAGGTTGGAAGTCCTGTGTATTTTTTTTTCCCCCTCTTCTACCTCATCTAAATGTGGGTGCAACATGAAGAAAACCACAGCTAAAGTGGCAAGAGAGATTTAGAACCTCTGTGAGGTTCCCTGTCTACCAAGAAGATAAGTTCTTGATATGCTTCTGATTCCCATACTCTACACAACCTGCTAACCCAAACCAGTTGGGTGCAACATGAAGAAAACCACAGCGAAAGTGGCAAGAGAGATTTAGAACCTCTGTGAGGTTCCTTGTCTACCAAGAAAATAAGTTCTTGATATGCTTCTGAGTCAAATATTCTACACAAGCTCTACACAACAAACCAGTGTGAGACCTTTCAAGGTCTGTAAGACCTTTTTTGCTTTACAACTACACTTTTCCAGCTTGGGAGAGTGCACACAGCTCAACAGCCCCTGTTTCTGCTGAGACTCTGGGAACTGAATGAGTGGCCTCTAGAACTAAACCCAGACACTGTTACAAGCTGAGCTCACACTCCCCAGGTAGAATTCTAACAAAGAAACGTTCTCTGAGCATCAGTCCTCAAGAAAGAGGTGGATGGCACACGTAGCAACAAGATACCAGGAGGAAAAATGGTAAAAGGGAACGATGACTAACAACATTTTCTTCTGCCTTACCACATTTTGAGGACTAAACTAGTGCTGTGTTGGAAGGGCTCGAGTGCTTTCTCTGTGTAGAGGAGATGAAGAACAGGTCTAGTGTCACATAAGAAGAAGTAATTAATCGACTCGGAGTGGTTTATGTAAGTATTAAAGTTTTAAGTGCTTCGTATTTTTAGGGCTTGTTATTCCTGGATATTCCTTCCAAACCCGTTGAGAGACATGAAGCAAATTTCTGGAAAGTTTCCCTAGATTTTCTTAACGTAGAGTTAAACCTTGTTGTGTGTCTGCCTGGCTTCAGTATCCCAAAGATCCTGTGCTGTGGCAACATGAAAGGTGACTGGATTCCAAGAACCTCTTGTGTTTGTTTAAGGTTTTGGGACTAACACACCCATCTGACTTGACTTAGTTTTTATTCATCTCTCCCCACGTTACACCCACCTCTTGCATTACAGTCCCTGTATAGGGCAATATTGCTTTTAAAATGAACATTTTTTAAGATATATAGAATGTGTTTTCATTTTCCCTTTTCTCCAGTGACACTCCTCAGACGTAGACTGACGTGAGACTAGAGCTATGCAAGAAAACCCCAAAATGAGTAAGCATAAGCCCACCCAAAAAGTGAGGACTGATATTTCTATTTATCTCCTGCTGGTTTGAGGTGAAGTGAAAGCCAGCCCACCAAAATGAAGGAGAGCTTCATTTGGTGGAACAGAATTATCAAAAAGCAAAGACAGGATTGAGGCTGCAGCTCCATCATGAAGGCTACAGATGTGTCTATCAGCCACAGAAGCAAGGACTGTGTTTTCCAAATGGAATGAAGCAGTCAGTGCATGAAAAAGTGAAGCCTTTGATTCAGTTGCCTGAACTGAGGTATCTGTAATATTCTACTGTACTTGACTTGGCCTTCAGCAGCTTGGCCATTCAGCTTGGCCAACAGGACAAGGGAGGTGATCCTGCCCCTCTACTCCACTCTTCTGAGACCCCACCTGGAGTACTGTGTCCACCTTTGGAACCCCCAACACAAAAAGGACATG
This sequence comes from Merops nubicus, assembly GCF_000691845.1. Taxonomy (NCBI): domain Eukaryota; kingdom Metazoa; phylum Chordata; class Aves; order Coraciiformes; family Meropidae; genus Merops; species Merops nubicus. Next base: position 15,800 of record NW_008613123.1, on the reverse strand, counting down.
AGCCTGTTGGAACCAGTCCAGAGGAGGGACACAGAGATGATCAGAGGGGTGGAGCTCCTCTGCTACAAGGGCAGGCTGAGAGAGTTGGGGTTGTTCAGCCTGGAGGAGAGAAGGCTCCAGGGAGATCTTGTTGTTCCATTCCAGTATGTGAACAAGGCCTACAAGAAAGATTGGGAGGGACTTTTTACAAGGGCTTGTATGATATAATATGATATGACATGATATGATTAACAGCAGGAGGAATAAACAGACACTATAG
>NW_008613123.1:0-15527 GCF_000691845.1 Merops nubicus | reverse complement strand
AAGAGTGAGCCAAGCTGGGAATCCAGCAATGGGGGAAGGAATAAACCAACTCAACAGTCCAACCCAATCACACAGAAGTCACTATGGTAATTACCAAAGAAAAGCATTGTCACATACATCACCCTCTTCTTGTCCAGCTCTCAGTCCTGTCCTGCCATTGTAGGAACTCTGACCACCATGGGCAGGCAGAGAGTCCTTCAGACACCAAGAAACCCTACACAGCACGTTCACTGCAAGCTGAGCCAGCTTCTATACTATGAACTCTAAAGGCAGGGCCCCTGGTGGGAACTTCCTGATTGGTTTTCACCCAAGCTCGGCCAGGCCTTGAGAGAAAACCAAGAGGAAGGTTTCTCCTGCTGTTGGAGAAACATCTGCCTGGTTGTGGGCATCAACCACGTGTCAACTTTGATTCAGGGCTTGGGGTTTACACCCCAGCACTTCAAGGCACCACTGAGAAGAGTCTGGCTCCAGCTTCTTGACCCCTGCCCTTTAGATCTTGATCAACATTGGTCAAATTCCCTCTTAGTCTTCTCCAATCTAACCAGCCCCAGGGCTCTTAGCCTTTCATCATCATAGAGATACTCCAGGGTCTTCAGCATCTTTACAGCTTCTGCTGGACTCTCTCCAGCAGTTCCTTGTCTCCCTTGAGCTGGGGAGCCCAGAATTGGACACAATGCTCTACGTGTAGCCTCACTAGGGCAGAGGAGAGAAGAAGGAGAACATCCCTTGACCTGCTGGTCCATTCTAGCTGAGCCAGAAAGGCTCAACAGCGTCAAAACCAGCATCAATAATCACATTATCCTAAAATATTTTCTCCCACCTAGCAGCACACACATCCCTTTCCCAGGGCCAGTGTTTGGCTGCCTACTTCTGTCTGCACATCTCTGAAGGAAGGTTTCTCTTTTCCCTCCATGATGACATTATCTCTTGGCCGTGTTTGTGTGGAATGGGTCTCTGCTAAAGGCACGTTGTTTCTGCAGAGCTGAAAGAGGGTGATGGTTCTCACCCTGGAAAACATCCCACTAAGCAAATGATTATATCCTTAAAATAGCTGTCAGGAGCTTGCTGTGTGATGGATCTCTCAGGATTTTCAACAGAAACCTTTTCACAGGGGAGAAAGCTCCAGTAAATGCAGCTCTTGCCTCTTCCTTGTAAGTTTATCCTGAAGGAAACCCTTGGCTGCACACAGAGAATTCCTGAGGACTGCCTCATGCAAGGCTTCAGATGTTGCCTTGGGAGATGATGTTCCTGAAGCCATAGTCTGACACAATCAAACCTTTTTATGTTAGGTGGTCCAGAAGAGCTGAGCTCTTCTAATTAGCTCTGCTAATACATCCAAGAATAGCTTACAGAGGATGGGAGGAGGGTAAAGCTGGCAAAAAAATGCCTTTTATGCCAGTCATCCTCGAGTGCTGTGTTAGCAGAGGACTTGTTAGAAGGAAAGCCAAGATTCAAAGTCTTGCTCATGGTTGTGTCTCCGTGGACCTCAATTATTCTTCAGCAAATGAGAGATGTTAGAGCAGGCCTGGGATTCATGGATGTGCTAGCACAGGGTCAGGAATAATTAGATCCACCCTTTTTTGTCCCATCATCCTATTTGCATCTAGTGGAGTGTGCACAATATACAGCAGAGAATGAAGATCTTGGAATTTAGCATTAGGGATTCAGCCTACCAGCTGGACAACCTGCCCCCATCTTCCTTCCTGGGGTGGTCACACACCCTGGCTTTTCCTCCTTCCTTCTGGGATGATTTGGGCAGTGTTGCCTGGACCAGAAGCAGGTAGTGACCCTGTCTGCCTGGCAGAACCATTGCATTTCTCAGGCACTTCTTGAGAACCTGGAAACCTCATGGATGTCATCCTCGTGAGCCTCAGTCATCTCCTCAACACACCCAACACTCCATGAAAGATCACCTCTGGCTGCTTACCTGGTCTGGCTTTGCCATCCCTGTGCTGCTGTAAAGTCGTTTAATTATCATTAATTGTCCTTTAATCATCTCAGACTGACATTCTCTGTTGGGGCAGGTGATCAAGGCCTTATTCAAAGTCTGATGGCGTCACATGGGTTGTGAGAATTCATGTTTTGAGGGCAGGGAAAGAAAAAGAAATAAAAATCAAGACAAAAGCCTCATGCTTTGCCATTGTGATGTTCCAGATGAGCTAAAATTGCTTCTAACTTAGTGAGAAGGGGCTTTGAAGACTCCCTGGAATAAGAGCTAAAATCAGGAGCTCAGCTTGCAGTAGTTGTGGTTTTATCTTCTGAGTTTATGCTCCTTTTGAGAAGTTTCTTTCATAGAGCTGGTCAAAAACTATTCCTAAGCAACATTTTCCTGACAGGAAATGTGGGTTTCATCTAAACTGACAACGTTTCCATAGAAAATGTCATTAATGAGGAAATGTTTCAATTTTCCACTGGGACTTCCCAACAATTTCAGTTGAGGCAGAGACTTAAATACTCTCCTGGGGATGAGCTTTCTCTAGGGCAAAGATTATCCTCCTGTCTTTATTTTTACAGGACCCCAAGAAGTCTTATCCAAGGACTAAGTTGAGGGACATGATTCTCTCCCTCTACTCTTGGGAGAACCCACCTGCAGTGCTGGGTCCAGCTCTGGAGCTCCCAATACAAGAAGGGCAAGGAGCTGTTGGAGCCAGTCCAGAGGAAGGGCATGAAGATGATCCAAGGGCTGGGACAGCTCTGCTGGGAGGCCAGGCTGAGAGAGTTGGGCTTGTGCAGCCTGGAGAAGAGAAGGATCCATGGAGACCTTCTTGCAACCTTTCAGTATCTGAAGGGGGCCTACAAGAAAGTTGCAGAGGGATTTTTTTACCAGGGCTTGTAGTGATAGGGTGAGGGGTAATGGGTCTAAACTGGAAGAGGGGAGTTTTAGATTAGCTGAAAAGAAGTTCTTGACTGTAAGGCTGGTGAGACACTGGCCCAGATTGCCCAGGGAAGCTGAGATGCTCCACCCCTGGAAGTCTTCAAGACCATGTTGGATGGGGCTTGGAGCAACCTGGCTAGTCTAGTGGGAGGTGTCCCTGCCATGAGTTGGAACTAGATGATCTGTAATGTCCCCTCCAACCCAAACCAGTCTGTGATTCTGTGATTTAGCTGTGCATGGAAATTCCAAATTAAGTCCTCTTTTGCCTGTGCCTCTCAAGGTGGGACACCTCTTCCCAAAGCAGCCATGTTTTAACTAACTCAGCTGAGGTGCTCGCTCTCTCTAAAGACAATAAGGACAATTTGTGCCCAGGTTAAACTTAGAGATCTGCATTTGAAACACCTGAAGTCAGCAGTGATGAATCCTGGCCTTCAATTCCTTTGAAACATCTCAAACTGAGATCACAATTAGTCAGTCCTAATGATGAAAACCTTGGATCCGATCACACACAAACAGGAGCTGCAGATTCCATGACAGAGATTTCCATGAACACCTTGTGCTGCTGTATTTCTTTTCCTGTAGGTGTGATTGACATGGTATTTCTCACTCTCTCAACCAGAAAGTGAACATGTTGTATAGCAGCTCTCCTATGAGGACAGACTGAGAGAGTTGGGGCTGTTCAGTCTGGAGAAGAGAAGGCTCCGAGGTGACCTTATTGTGGCCTTCCAGTATCTTAGGGGGGCCTACAAGAAAGCTGGGGAGGGACTTTTTAGGCTATTGAGTAATGACAGGACTAGGGGAAATGGGGCAAAGCTGGAAGTGGGCAGATTCAGGCTGGGCATGAGGAAGAAGTTCTTCCCCATGAGAGTGGTGAGACCCTGGGATGGGTTGCCCAGGGAGGGGGTTGAGGCCCCATCCCTGGGGGTCTTTAAGGCCAGGCTGGAGGAGGCTCTGGGCAGCCTGATCTAGTGGGAGGTGTCCCTGCTCATGGCAGAGGGGTTGGAACTGGGGGATCCTTGTGGTCCCTTCCAGCCCTGACAGATTCTGATCTGTTTTAGCAGAGGACTTGAGAGCCCTAATGGCTCAATGGTTGGACTTGATGATCTTGAAGGTCCCTTCCAACCTAAAGGACTCTATAATTCTATGATGCTATGTTCCCCCATGTTTTCTAGGAGTTGAGGGTAGTAGTCTTAGCATTCAACCAGGTGTTGTTCTATGTGTTTCTAGCTCACAGCTTCTTCAGTGTGATCCTTGATGCAGCAGTCAAGAAGGCCACAGTCACAGCAGAACATTTAAAGTCTGTCAGATTAGTGGTTGGTTAATTCCCTCTGCTTTAAAGCACCTCAGTGTAGACAGAGTTTTACAGCATCCCACCCACGCTGGCACGTTCTTCCCACGCCAGTGAAATAGCTGTGCACGAAGCCAGGTTTTCTTTAAACTTCATCTATAATTATTTTGTGTGAGTTCTCTGCTGCCTGAAAAACCTTCTCTCGTTCTTCCATTATTTTTTTTACACCCTCTCCTCTTTTCCTGACGTATTGTGTGTAATGGATGGAGCCCAGACCAGAACAGGAAGCCTCTTCTGCAAGTCTCCAGCCAAGCTCAGCGTACCCCCCGTTGGATCCCCCACATGGGTGGATTCATCATGTTATGAAGGGAAAGCTCTATACTGCTGTGACATACAATACAAAGGAACCTTGGCACCTCAGGAAGTGGAAAAGGCAGTTTTGGCACCAGCCCTGGTAAAAACCTGTCACGTTGCTGTCTGTAGCTCAGCCTCAGACCCAGACAGCGAAGACCTGAAATCATATCTGTGTTTGACTGGCTGGAGCTTCAGGCAGGCAGTGGATTTGATGTGGATGAAGTTAGAGGTGTGGATAATGAGCAAATGCTTCAGACGTGCTCGCTTTCCATTTTTCAATCATTTCCCAAGGCTTGTTGCATCAGCTCTGCTGATTTCAAAGAAGACATCTCCAGCTTATAGCAACCCAATAGAAATGGGGTTAAAACCTTTCAACTAGAGGCTCCGAATCTTAGAAGTACAAAGTATTAGATACTCACCATCCCATGTCATACTCCTGTTCTCAAACTTTTCATGTTGTGGATAATGAGCAAATGCTTCAGACGTGCTCGCTTTCCATTTTTCAATCATTTCCCAAGGCTTGTTGCATCAGCTCTGCTGATTTCAAAGAAGACATCTCCAGCTTATAGCAACCCAATAGAAATGGGGTTAAAACCTTTCAACTAGAGGCTCAGAATCTTAGAAGTACAAAGCTGATGTATTAGATGCTCACCATCCCACATCATACCCCTATTCTCAAATTTTTCATGTTCCTTAGTGACCACTGAATCAGTCTCATGGTGATATTCTGACAAAAATAAGACTTAAAAAGTGTTAGTGAGCCTAAAGATGGGACCCATACCAATGCCTGGGCATATAAACCTCACTGAAAAGTTTGGAGAGCTAGAAACTATGGCAGGGCAGTCTTTTTGTTCAAAGTCAAAACTGGATTTTGCTTAAATAACACTCACTGGCAGAAGTATTTAATGGAATTTATCTTTTTGTGTGTATTTGTCCATATGGATGGGTCTAGCAGCATGGTAGATGTTACACCACCCTCCACCCAACAAACCCCAAGCTTTTCAGAGTGCTGTGAGGGTTCAGAATTTGTCTTTTCCTAACAGGCATCCATGGTACCTGCACTTAGTTCAGAAAAGTACCAGTGAGGTGGCAAAAAATGAGTGACAAGCTGCTAACCACTCCCATGGCCTAGAAGAGAGTTGGTGGTTTAAAGCTGACAAGTTGGTTTTTCTCCATCTAAGGTATAATTATCCACACAAAACCTAGCTTTCAAAGCTAAAGAATGGACTTTCTTTCTCTTTGACTTGAAAACGTTTGGTGGGAAATAATACTTCATGGCAAAATTTCTGCTTGAAGGAACTTTTCTGTAAGTGTGGGATTCTTTTGCTTTTTCATAAGCAACCTTTATAAGAGACAAATGTTTGCAATGAGACTAAAAAGTTCTGTTTCATTTCAGGATGTTGACTAGAAAAGGAAATTTTCAAATTTCCCACCATAAACATGAGGTGAGGAGCTTTTGCTTTTTCAGCTGAGAAGTCGAAGACTGGACCTTTATTCTGATGAAGCTGTTTCAAGTGAGGTGATCTTAGTTTACCTCACAGCACTGTCAGGATCCAGCAATCACAGGAATTAGCAATTAGACAGAACCATGAAGCTGCAGTACTCTCAGTTGACCTGGACCACACGCTATGAACCAATGCTCCATGTGGGAATAGGGAACTCAAGTCCTCTTAGTTGCTTTGTATGTCTCTACCTGATGAAGGAATTTGATGTCTCAGCTCATATCTTACTTGAATGTTGGGATAAGTCATGAAATCTTCATAAGCCTGAGCTGAGTGTAGTGTGCTTTGAAGAGCAGACCAAGCATAGGCACAGTGGTGAAAGATTCAGGATTTATGGGGATGGGATTTATGTGAGTATCTGGCACCTGCTGCTGTTGAACACACCACCTCCGAATCGAGGTTCTGAGAAGCCCTCCTGCTAAAGCTGTGAGACACAGATGGATGACAGCAGGGTGAAATCACTGACTTCTTCTTCTGTCTTTCTCAACACCATGACTTAGTTTCTAATGCATTAGAAACGAAGAAGTTCCTCTGGCCCAAGCAGCCACACTTCCACGAAGCTTTCCTTCCCATCAGAGCTGCTCCATCCACAGGAGCACCACGGTGATGAAAACTGCCCCTGCCTGAGGGGCAGAAAGAGGCAGAATTTATAACCCACCATAAATAAAGCCCTGTTCTCTCTGCCTGCTTGCAAGTGTTTTTCATCTCAGCAGATCCATCGCGTGGCACATTTCATGGTGTAGCTTCTCAGTCCAAGGGAAACCACGTTTAATGTAGTGTGTTAAATAAAGTGTTCCTCTGGCTCAGATTTCTCATTTCTTTCCAGTTCATGCCAGTTGGAATGGGCTGGGTACTAGGAGTCAGATGGGCAAAGCCTGCTTGTGTTGTAATAACAACTTTTCTAAAGAGCTCCTCTGAAGTTGTCAAGCTCCAAAATGAACCTTCTTGAAGACCTAGACTGTGGGGGTAATTTTCTCTAAATAAGAACATTCATGGGTTTTTTTCCTATTTTTTTTTTCCTCTTTCTTTACCCCACTTTGTCTTCTTTTATTTAACAACATTTCATCCAAATTAAATCATAGAATGACTGGAGTCTTTAAAGATCATCTATTGCTAAATAAGAACATTCATGGGTTTTTTTTCTATTTTTTTTTTTCCTCTCTCTTTACCCCATTTTGTTTTCTTTTATTTACAACATTTGACCCAAATTAAATCATAGAATGACTTGAGTCTTTAAAGATCATTTACTACAACCTCACTGCTATGGACAGGGACATCTTTTACTAGATCAGGTTGTTCAAAGTCACACCCAACCTGACCTTGAACACTTCCAAAGATGGACCATCCACACCTTGTTTGGGCCAACAATTCCAGTCTTTGCTTTATCTCTGAAAGTGTCCAAGACCAGGTTGGATGGGGTTTGGAGCAAGGAGGTCTGGTGGGAAGTGTCCTTGCCCATGGCAGAGGGGTTGGAGCTCAATGATCTTTAAGGTCCCTTCCAACCCAAACCATACGATGATTCTACGATTTTTGTTTAAATATTTGTAAAGAACCAATACTTATTCATTTAATTTTTTTAGAGACCAATTTTGAAAGTTTTCAAAGTTGCTTTCTTGCCCTAACAAAAACAAGACCTAGGGATGAAACTCCATCACTGAGATACTCACTGTGCTAAAAGCTATCATGGCAAGTAGACAAGACATGAAAAAATTACCAACCCCATTTAATGACTTCATCTTTGAATAATTAACATCTTGCCCACCACCACAGGTACTGTGAGCCTGAACCAGAAACTCGAGCCTCATTTAATCTGTCTGGGACCTTATCTATCCCTGAACTCATTTCTTTCCAGATTAAAAAGCATATTTCTGGGAGTAAGTTAAGGCATCACCTGTGGTACGTCTCCTAGAATTATGTCCAGATTTGTCATGACAGTTTTATGAAATAAAAGGAAACACAAAGCACATGTCTGTGTGTTTGGCACAGAGCAACAGCCATTGTGTATTACATTTCTTCACAGCCCACACACAAACTCACCAGCAAGCCCATACATCCTCATACCTCTCTGAAAGGGGAAGATAAGGCAGACAAGATATTGGGTTTGGTAGCATGAACCACTGGTTTAGAGCTAGTAGGTAAGAAATGAAAGAAACAGCTTCTAAACTTTAGTTATCTCTAGAGTTTTTTGGATGTTCCCTCCCTGGAATTGTTCAAGGCAAGGTTAGATGGAGTTTGGAGGAACCTGGTCACAACCTGGACACTTGGAAGGTGTCCCTGCCCATGGCTGGGGCCTTGGAACAAGATGATCTTTAAGGTCCCTTCCAACCCAACCCATTCTATGAGTCTGTGATTCAACGATAAAAGTCTAAATAGTTTTGTGATTTTAAATATCCATTCTCAGTAGGTATTAGTTAATTACAAATTATTCACTTTCTCCCATGATGTTTGTACAGCACCTACCTAAAGGGGAATCTACTTTTGCTTGAGTCCTTTAGGTCCAACTCTAATCCAAATAATGAGCTATTTAAACAATACCCTTTGCTTTTTTTCCTGGGAAGATGCCACGAGGAAGAGCCACGTGGGATAAATCCCTTTGCAGTGTCAGTCTTAGGCTCTTCTGAGTGAGAAATGGCAGCAAATGGTGTCCCACAAAGCAAGGGGGTGGTTGGTTTCCCCAGCCAGCATCGCCCCATGATGCCCAACCAAATAAGCATGGAGGTGTTATTCCAGGAGTGCTCAAGGCCCGTGTGTGGCCGTGGCCACCTCAGTAAGACTTTCCACTGAGTCTGGCACTGGGGGTGTGTGTGGTTTGCTTGAATAATGGAGTGTTGGTGGAGATTCACTAATCTTGGGTGTGTGTTCAAAGGGAGCGACTGCTCAAAACAAGAGACGTGTGCAGCGAGAGGGGAGCAGGAGCTGAGAGAAGAAGAGCAGAGAGGAAGGAGTTTCTGAAAGAGACAAGGCTAAATTATCAGAATGTTCCTTTCTGGCCTCAAAAAGGCATCTCTGGGACAGGCAGAAGCACGATGAGAGGCTATTTAAAGAAATGTAGCTGATACTGCCACACCTCCTGGGATTCAGTCAGTACTTCTCCCTTGATATCTTTGTTTGGGAGATAAACTCTTGGTCTACAGTGTGGTGATCTAACTGGAAACCTTTGATGCTCGTCATGAAGAGAGCATGGAGTATTCTGAGAAGAGCTGCTGGAAAAAGGAGAACTGCTTTCTTAGGGAGAAACATAAAAACAGGGAACCTGTCAGTGTTTCTTTCCCTGAAATGTACCTTTCTCAAAATATTTTCTGATGAAAAACTGAAGCTCAAGCCTCTATTTACTTTTCTGTCTTCTTAGTTCAGGCAGCTCACATTCATCGTGGTTAAGTGAAAAATTGTCTGTTTATTTTTTTTTTAATTTTTAGATGTATTTTCCTCAGAATTTTAGGTTGAGAGAATAATTCAGATTGGAAGAGAGATCAGGAAGACATCTAGGCAAAATTCTAGTTTTCCTGGCAGCATTCAGGTGTTTTATTTTTATTTAAAAAAGAGAAAAAAAAAAAACAAACTATTTTAATTCTTTTTTTTCCTTCTAGACTGAAAGGCAATTTTTCAGCAAGTAATTATTTAGCAGCTATTTTATGTGAAAAATAGTTATCTCTGAATCCACATCATCCAAGTTTTTAGGTCAAGTAGTGCATTATTTAAGATTTAATACATTTAGCAAGTTAAGAGTCAGCACACAGTGGGTGTCCAGATTATTCTTTAGAACTAGTGGAGATCAAGAGCAGGATTCAGTTACCTAATTATAGGTATCCAGTGCCTTATTTAATGTTCTAATCTTACAGAGGTTCAAGGTCCTTTCACAGATTGACAGAATCCCAGCATGATAGGGGTTGGAAGGGACCTCTGGAGATCCTCTTGTCCAAACCCTCTCTTACAGCAGGGTGCCCAGGGTCACATCCAGGTGGGTTTGGGATCTCTCCAGAGGAGACTACACAACCTCTCTGGGCAGCTGCTCCAGGCTCCCTCACCCTCACACCAAAGAATTTTCTATTCCTGTTCAGGTGGAACCTCCTGGGTTCCAGTTTGGGCTCTTTGCCCCTTGTCCTGTCACTGGGCACCCCTGACCAGAGTCTGGCCCCAGCCTCTTGACCCCCCACCCTTTAGCTCTTGACCAGCACTGATCAGCTCCTCTCTCAGTCTTCTCCTTTCCAGACTAATCAGGGCTCTCAACCTTTCCTCACACCTTGATCCATCACATATCATCTCAGTGGGTAAGTATGATGTGGGACACAGGAAAGACCCAGTCCTATGAAGAGGCAAGTGAAGGCCAAATAATTCACCCTGCAGTGTCTAAAATGAAGAGTTGAGGAACATTAATCCTCTCTTTTCATTCTTTCTCCTTCCCATCAACACAGACAGTAGAGCCTAAAAACAGCTTAGCTGCCCAAATATTGGTGTCTCCTTTAGGCTGAATTTCAACCCAGTCTTTTAAAACTGTGAGAAATAAGTGCTTTGTCTCAGGCTAAAGAAAAAAGTCCATCATTTATTTTGGCAAAATGTTGTAGTCTCAGGTTCTATAATCTTCATTTCATCCAGTATAATTGCTCCGAGGGCTGGAGCAGCTCTCCTAGGAGGACAGACTGAGAGAGTTGGGGCTGTTCAGTCTGGAGAAGAGAAGGCTCCGAGGTGACCTTATTGTGGCCTTCCAGTATCTTAGGGGGGCTACAGGAAAGCTGGGGAGGGACTTTTGAGGTTATCGAGTAATGACAGGACTAGAGGGAATGGGGCAAAGCTGGAAGTGGGCAGATTCAGGCTGGATGTGAGGAAGAAGTTCTTCCCCATGAGAGTGGTGAGACCCTGGCATGGGTTGCCCAGGGAGGGGGTTGAGGCCCCATCCCTGGGGGTCTTTAAGGCCAGGCTGGAGGAGGCTCTGGGCAGCCTGATCTAGTGGGAGGTGTCCCTGCTCATGGCAGAGGGGTTGGAACTGGGGGATCCTTGTGGTCCCTGCCAACCCTGACAGATTCTGATCTGTTTTAGCAGAGGACTTTGGAGCCCTGGTGGCTCGGTGGTTGGACTTGATGATCTTGGAGGTCCCTTCCAACCTAAATGGTTCTATGATTCTATGATTCTATGATTCTATAATCATAGAACGGTGGGTGTTGGAAGGGACCTCCAGAGAGCTGCAATCTGTAGTCATTTGGAACAGAGCAAAGATATTTTTCTAAACTTTTCTTGGTGTAAAAACAAGAGACAATTTCTCCTTCAAGTCAGAAGTGACGTTTGCTTTCTTGAAGTCCTCCAGAACCTCTCCTGCTCATAAGGTCCACGGTGTAGAAGATGATCATTTCACCTCCACGACTGAGAAGACACACGGACAGTCAATTCAATTTGCAGTCATGAAAATGTTGGTTCTGGGATTTTGGGAAGAGATGAGAACTAAGATCTTAGATCCTCTCTTTGGTTAACATCCACATTTTTTTTGTGAAAATCCCACCAACTAAGACTGCAGAAATATGGTGAGATTTTCCAACTAATCCTAGCAAAGCACGTGCCTAAACCCCATCTATAACCAATGTCAGTTAGATAAACTATTTCCTTTGAAAACCCCACCTGACATCTGTGCCTACATATATATAGTCTACCATCAATTGGTGATAAAATATTAGCCTGAAAAAGAAAGTGATCTTTACAGGCTGACCTGTGTTTTCTCCAGTTGCAAAAAGATCCAGGGCTGTGAGTTCTCGGAGAACGAGAGCTTGAGAAGAAATCAAGGAGAATAAACTCCATTGGAAAAATATACCTGTAGGCTTTGGAGAAGAAAAGGAGAAAAAAAAAGACATATCACCAAGCTGTAAATCATCAGTCTTTGCTTTAGTTGACAGAACACAAGAAAGTAAAGTTGAGGGTCCAGGAATTATTTAATCCTCCTTTCTCTCTCTCTTAAAAAAAAAAAAGGTAATTTTTCTCTTTTTTTTCTGTCTTTCTCTCATTTCTTCACTTTCTCTCTTTCACAGATCTTACACCACCAAGTCTGATGAGCTGCCTGCAGCTGGTTTTCCCAAGAGTCAACAGGAAGATCTGGTTTTGGGACCGCTGTTATTTACGTGACCATCAGTCATGCAGGAAGCAAGAGGAGCACACGAGACCCTGTGCACCAGATGGGAAGTCTAATATTTGAAATAGCTAACTGCTGAGAGAGGGCAGGTGGCCCTTCAGCTCTGAGACGTGGTCTGGCTGCATCAGTAATTAATCATTGGAGGGTGAAATCAAAGGTAATTAATGGCCTTCCTTTGCTCATCACTACTGCAACTGGAAATCTGTGATACTGAGTTGGGCCCTGGAGAAAATAGAAGGAGAAAATATCACAGTGAGATATGAACCTCAGCCATAAATAAATTAATAAAAATAAATGAATACAATTAATCTATGTTAATAAATATTAATAATATTTAATAGTTATTAACAATGTAATATATAACATATATAACAATTTGTTTCTTATAAAGCAGCCCTTTTCCCTGCAAGGCTGAGCATAGGGTCAACCATCCCATAATAAACAGTTATTGTTCCTACCCCTTGAAAATTCTAATATTTAATAGTTATTAACAATGTAATACATAACATATATAACAAATAAATAATTTGTTTCTTATAAAGCAGCCATTTTCCCTGCAAGGCTGAGCATAAGGTCAACCAACCCATAATAAACAGTTATTGTTCCTACCCCTTGAAAATTCACTTGTTAAAATCTGCATGATGGGATTGAAACTTTTAGGGGGAAAAAATAAGAAGAAAACCCAAAGATTCAATTAATTTGACATCAAGACCTTTTGTCAGAAGGGGCTTCTTAGAGTGAACAACAGAAATAGAAGCTGAAATAATAAAACAAAATCCATGAGCTGGTAACACTCTGCCTCTTTTCAGTATAAACCTTTCTGTGCAGACAAAAAAGTTAATCCTTGAGATCAAACATCGAGGCTGGGAATTGAGAAATTCATAGGGATGATATATTATTTGTCCAGAAGGATTTTCTATGCCAGGAGACAAGACAGAAGAATGGTACAAGATTAAAAAATAACACCTTCCATCAGCCCTAAACACATATGGAATTAAAAAACAGAGGGGTTAAAGGTGCTCTCACATATTATATATGGGTTTTTTTTGTTTTGAGAAGATGCTAATTCCTTGAAAAAAATAGTTTTCTAAAAAATAAATTTCAAAAGCAACAGATCAGCATCAATTAAAACTTCACCAGAATGGTTTTGGAGGGGGAATTTTAGAAAACATCATGTTGATAGGGAAGGTGTTTTGTCTGAAGTATTAAGTAACTGAAAACACAGTTCAGAAAGGAAGAAAGGAAGAAAGGGAGAAAGGAAGGAAGGAGGAAAATGAAATAAGAACTTTCTTCCATAGAGCACTTGGAGAAATAACATGGAAGACTGGAGAATCTTCTCCAGTAGATCAAGGATTGGAACCTAAGGTCCCATTGTTGAAAGTGTCCTCATCACTTGGCTGTTCTAGGATCCATTATTTTATCTTTTCTTTTTCTCTCTCTCTGTTCATCATTTTTGGTTTTATTTTCTCTTCTTGAAGTAGCTCAATTTCCTTCCAAGCTGCCATGAGGATCTGTCCTCAGCCTGTCAACGCCTTTTCCCACTACCTAATGCAGTAGATCATTAATAAATGGTCAGGTTTTCACCTTCTCAGATGACAATAACATTCCTGTATCTGCAGTTTCCTTTCCAATATTTCAGTTCTTATCTCAGAGATATTTGAGAGCATTGTAAAGTGAACACTGTTTTTTTTAGAAAATTTGCTGATAAAACCTTCTTGGAAGTGATCAATGAACAAAAAGAGTAAAAGAGTAAAAGTTTATCATTCCAGGAATAAACAGACAAGACTAGAAAACGAATTATACCATTGAAAAAGAAAATTAAGATGTGTAAAGAGAGATAAAGCTGTTGAAATCATGAGACCTCTATTTCTTTCAAACATAAACATTACACAGCGAGGGGAATTCAGACAAAATTTCTCTGGATACTAAAAAAAGAGCCCAGATGCCCACTGAGATAAATTCAGAAAGATCAAGTGACAAAAAAAAAGAAGACAAAACCAAATAAAAGTGGTGTCAAACCAATCTGATGTCTTACTATAGACAGTAAGGGGTTTGTAGCTACAGAAGGAGCAGTAGCTGCCAATATATACATTGATTTTATTGGAGCTTTTAACACGGTCTCATATGACATTCTCAGAAATAAACTAGGCAAACATAGTGTAGATGAAACTACCACGGGTGAGAGGCAAAAAATGCTGGAAAGCCTACTGACAAAATAGGTGCAAATGGAAATATCTCTTAAGTGGGTTCTTTCAGGGAAAAAAATCTGACAAAAATGAGTGGTGTTGAATCATCATCATCATCATCGCTATGGATTCGGAGTGGAAGAGCAAGTCCATTATATAAGGTTTGACAGAATGCTAAGTGAGGATGGATCAGCATGAAACTGTCATAATATGGTGATTTATTCAGAAATAAATGTCAGCTTGTTCAGAAACTTGGGGGTAAGGACCTATACAAACGTTGAGATGTTTGTCAAGTGGTTATGGAGCTTTTCTGCAGAGAAGTTTCTGGATGTTACAGTGGATCAGAATTGAGAACCAACTTCATGTGCCTGAAGCAAAAATGGCAAAGTCCACCTAAGGTTGTATGAACAGGCTGAAGCACGGCACTAGACTGCCCAAGAATCCCAGAATCCCAGCGTGGTGGGGTTGGAAATGACCTCTGAGGATCATCTCATCCAAGCCCCCCACTAAAGCACGATTGCCTAGAGCAGGGTGCCCAGGGTCACATCCAGGTGGGTTTGGGATCTCTCCAGAGCAGGAGACTCCACAGCCTCTCTGGGCAGCTGCTCCAGGCTCTGCACCCTCCCACCAAACAAGTTTCTCCTCCTGCTCAGGTGGCACCTCCTGGGTTCCAGTTGGTGCCCGTTGCCCCTTGTCCTGTCCCTGGGCACCACTGAGCAGAGTCTGGCCCCAGCCTCTTGCCCCCCAGGGCCCTTTAGCTCTTGCTCAGCACTGCTCAGATCCCCTCTGAGGCTTCTCCTCTCCAGCTCAGCAGCCCCAGGGCTCTCAGCCTGGCCTGGCACAGAGATCCTCCAGCCCCTCAGCAGCTCCACAACCCCTGCTGGTCTCTCTCCAGTAGCTCCTTGGAAGTCTCCAGGCAGCTGAGGAGCTTCCTTCATGGGTGATACCTGACAGCGTGCCAGACAAGTATATATTAGGAAGGACCTAGGAAGAGTAGAATCTGTCTCATTTTCCCTTTTTTCATGGGTCCTCTGTGATAACAGTTGCAAAGATCTCCTCATCATGCTGGCACAGGGCACAAAGGATGAATTTTACTGACCCCAGCTCACACACTTCTGCTGAACACTCTCCCCAGGGGCACAAGGGATTCGAAGTTAAACATTGGGATTATTTTTGTGGGATGCTGTCTCTGTAAGGGACCAAGTAAAAC
>NW_008613122.1:0-21788 GCF_000691845.1 Merops nubicus | reverse complement strand
TCCAGTTTGGAGACCAGGATGTCGGTGTGGGTACCATCGAGTGTCCTGGAACAGGAAGAGGGCTGACTGTGTTTTCTGCTAGAAGCTAAAACTTTCAATAGAGCGTGCCTTTAATCGTGCTTTAAAAGAACAGAGCTTTGTGTTATCAGCAATGTCATTGGCAGAAAGCAGGATCATTACAGTTTTGCACTAAAAGCATTTTGAGAACACATACATGCTGTCTATGAAACTGGCTTTCCAAATTTTCATCATCTTTCAAAAAGACAGCATAGCTGTGACAGGGCTGTAGATCAATATTTTTTCTTTGTCCAATTCTGTTGCTATGTTTTTTTTCATGCAGTTAAAGTAATTGGATAACATTATTTCATAAATGTGATCTATGGAAGCAAGCAGAGTTGATCCCATCCTTTCAGCACCAAATTTTAGTTAATGTCTAAGTACTATTAATTTCGGGGAAGGTCTATCAGCATATGTCATGTCCACTAGGTGAAACATTTCAAATAAGGATATAGAAACACAAAAATGAGTTAGGGTGTGCATATAACTGAACTGTCTACTTACATACACAATTATTTATCTGTTCAGAGTTATCAGAAATACAGTAATACTGTGCACACCACATGCCCTTGACTTGCATGGACAGCAAGATAAAGCCACTTCTGTGAATCTTCATGGTGAATTTGAACAGTCATGTAAAGTTTTTTATTGAAAGAAACAGCCCATCTCTGCCTGAAATGGCCCTTGGCTAAATAGTACTAGTGAACAATAAACACTTAAACTATCAGATCAAATCCTAGAGTACACAGGGATTAGTCTGCCCACAAAACATGCAACGATTCAAAATGTACACAAAATAAGCTTCAGGAACATCTTCAATTCATTAACCCTTTGTTTCCTGTGAAAGTGGCTGCAGCTTTAAGCAGTTGTTTGGGGGTGCCTGGCATAGGCCATGGTCACCTTGCACTGTCACAGGGACCTGTAGCCCTGTTCTGTCCCATGCAATACAGAGAGATAGCAGATGCACCGTGATCCAGTTCTATTCCCCTGCCTCCTGTCAACAAATACAAATCAGTCTTGTCCCTTTTAAAAGTTTCTACACCAAATGCAGGATGCTTTGTTTGCAGGTAGCTGAAGCTATTTTTCAAAACAAAGACAGCTATTACCCTATCCTACTTAGAACCCAATATATATTGCTCAATTTTCTCAGCTGTATAGCTTGATGGCAAACAACATTTTTTCTGCGTTCCTTTTAAGCTGGAGTGCCCTATTTACCTTGGTATTGTGACAGGAACAGAGAGGACTGGTCATCATGATTGCCTGTAGGTAGAAGGGACAGACTGTGCTGAGACTCACTGCCACCTTGTGTCCCAGTATCAAATACGTTTTGCTATTAGGATCTTTGTTCTAGCTCTGTATGTGGAAATCCCATCTTTAACTCTCCAGCTGTCAAGCATGTAAAAATCAGATGTTTATGAAGACAGTTACGGTAGATCTGACAGTATTATGCACAGAACATGCTTTCCTGTGGGGAGGGAAGGAAGAATTTTATTGAGGAACTGGCAAAAGAACATGAAAAGATGTACTATGTGACCAGACATCTCTTTTTCCAACAGACACGGCACTACATCTGTGTGTGAACTGTCTGCCAATGAAACCAGGAATAATGAAAAGGAAGATCCCTTAATCATGGATGAAATGCCATTTCTCAGCTTGATATCCAGAGATACACTTTCTGATTATGAAGAAAGCAGTGTCATTCAGGAAGTGCGTAAAGAATTAGAAAGTCTAGAGGACCAAGCAGGTTTGAAGCCTGAGCCTGACTCAGATCGTGACCCGTTTTTGGGAGATGAAATTTAAAGTCCAAACACCAGACAGTTTAGTTAGCTATTTCTAGAAATTTGTCAGTGTCTTGCTTACATAAACCCTAAGCACATAGGGCTGGATAGAAGTGCAATAAACGAGGTCTTCAATGAGCATCCATTCCTGTGTACCAAACCTGCATGTTCAAGTGATTGTTGAATTCATTCAATCCTTGGCCCAAACCTTCCATCAAAGACAAACAAGAAATATTAGAGTTCTTTCTGGATCAGTACTTTACCCTTGTACATTAGAAATAAACTTATCAATACTTGTACTCATTAAAAAAATACACATAAGCATAAATAATCTTATTAGTGACTGTGTAAGTGACATATTTAGAATTGCTTATTTTTCTAGGGTAAGAACCACCTACTTTGGACTAGTGTAGTCACTGACTTTATATATTTTAAATTTTTCCTTCATAAAATTTAATCAGTGAAGCTGCAACAGATAGATTCTGGGTGACATGTCCCCCCACCACACACACATTGTGGAGGAACAGAAAAGATAAAGGATGCTTGCCCTTTTTACATGAAGATACCTACAGCACCTGTTCAGCTGTGTACAATTGATGCTGTCCGTCCTGCAGCAGCCTTCGGTGCAACTTAAGAACTGCTGTTCCATAGCTGGAGTATCCCCTGAGTTTTATACTTTCATATAAAATGGGTGTTGGGCTCCCCCACCATGTAAGTGGCATACTGTCAAAAAAAGCCTACAGCATTTTCCATAGAAATAATAAACAGCATGTGCATACTTATATAAAAAACAATGGGTTTATATGGATACAGGAACTTTCAACATGACTGTTCAGAGCTCTGTCTCTCAAGGGCAAAACACTGACAATTTAGAATTTATTCTGTTTAGAATTGCAGAACAAACAGCTAACTGGGTTGAATACAGTGAAAATCTAGAGTATCAACAGACAGGAGAACGTTGCAGCTGCAGTTACAAGGCACCATTCTGCACTACGTGAATACCCCATCTTGGGTAATGTCAATCAAAGCATCTGTCAACTACATTCCGTCATCACCTACCCTTTTTGAAAGGCAACAGGCAGTGAACAGAATTCATTATTTCAGTTTAGCAGTAAGACAACCTAAGTAGTTTCTTGCTTTTAGAGACTTGTGCCTCTCCTACTTGATTCTGTTGCATCCAGAGAAAATTCTTTGAGAAATGGTTTGTGCTTTTAAACACATGAAAAACATTACTTAAGGTGTGTTCATGTAGTGCAGAATGCTGCCTCCTATGCAACACTCACTTCACAGGCATTCATCTGTGCACTTTACACTGTTATTATCATTACCATCTTAAGAGGTCAGCAATTTAAGATATCAATAGTAAACTAACAGGAAAATCTGATCTATCACACTTTCCAGCTGTCTCAGTTTGCTACAATGGCTCTTCCACTATTACTGGTTTTTTTTGGGATACAGATTTCACCATCTCTTACTGTGCATGGTAAAAGATGAGATGAGGCCCTAGCCAAGTATCTTTTGCTGGCACTTATTCTCAAATAACCCTTACCATTTATGTCTAATCTGAAACAGTAGAGCACCAATAACTTAAGAGCAGCTACAAGACTGTGCTACCAGCCTGCAAGTCTTTTATCACTTCTGATCTGTAAAAGCTTTTCAACAATTCCCTTGGATACTAGAATTAATGTTAATAACCATCATGAACAGGAAGGGTATTTCATTACAATGTCAGACTTTCAGTTTAAGGATTCACTTCTACCACCAATTGTCACACCAACACATGCACAAATACACGTGCTCTCGAAGCATTCACTGAATTCATCTGTCCTTTCTATCCTTAATGAAATTACTGTGCTTTAGAGACATCCCATATATACAAAGAGAAGTAATGAAGTATTGTCATTTTCCTGTTTAAACTGTCCATAAACACTGCCTCCAATTAAGGACACAATTCTTCCTGCTTTCAAGTTTCTTGATGCTTCAATCCATGAAAGGTAAGTGTTAGTATTCTTCAGAAGTTCCATAAGATTTCTGCAGAATTAAGCAAATTAGAAGCTCAAGGCTTTTTGTTTCTTTAAACTGCCCATCCTCAAACTCAAAAATGTTTGAAATGATCAGAATGTAAAGCAGCTGCTGAAAACTGTCTCCCAAAAAAAATCAGAATGCTTATGCAGTATGCTTATGGAGAAGGATGTGCACCACTGGACAGGAAGTCATTGTAAGGATGCCCCTCCCTCAGCCCTCTCCAGATTTCTGCTAAGACTTAAAGGCTTAAAATGTACTTCTTCAAAGAAGTTCTCAATGGATGTTTCCCAAATTGGGCTAGAGATTAAGCAGGCAGTTTTTAGAATTCTTAACACTATGTCTAGATTTTTGCCTTTCCAAATGTCCCAGTTTGAAGGAAATTCATGGCCCATTTGGTAGTTAATTTTTTTTCCCCTCTTCCAAAAACCCCCTGTATATATACATAAATAGTAGTTTAATGAAATGCTCTGCCTACCGGATGGTGCTTACTCTACGCTTCCTTTGCTCCTGGTTCCACCTCACCCATGTTGGATAAGAGATGGCACAGGTCAAACAGAAGAGGAAGAATGAGGGAATTCCTCTGCACAGTGCTGGGTTCACAAGCTGACAGATTCCTCAGGATTTTTAGGTTGCTGTGGGTCAGCATGCAAGGAAGAACTGAACGTTCACTTATTGAAAATCCTTCTTCCTTTATGGAGCAGAGCTTAGCTGCCAATCATATCTGGAGCTTAGAAATTTCACTGCTGAGGGATTCAATTCTGCAAAAGGAAACTTACAGTTTAAGACAAATTTGGTGTGAATATCTGTAAAGAGGTGCACCAGACAGGCTATAGAACACTTCCTGCAACACTGTACACGTGTGGGGGGGTGTGCATACACACACACAGCCTTACAGTTCTGACATTGCCTTGGGCAAGTCTGTATTCCCAGGAAGTAATTCTGTAACTTTTCAAATAAAACCCACAGCATTTAATGATCAAAATAGCACAACAGAATGAACAAATGTTTTATTGGCATGTTCATTGTTGTAAACAGCATCTGGCATGAAAAAGTTTACCAAAATCTTTTGATTGTTATAAATTAGGTGGTTTTTCAGAAACTGTGGAGAATTGTTCTCTATTGATCTTTACGGACCAAAGCGAAACATGGCTACTCCTAGGCTTTGCAATGAAATCATGTTGACTGCATCAGTCTTTGCACCAGAACCTGAACTACACCAAGGTTGTATGTTGAGGTGTTAAGAGGCTGCCCCAGTATTTGACTACATATAGCTACAGAATCAACTCTGGGAAAAAGAATATGACTGGTGGAGGAGACGCAAACTTCTAATAGGCTCAAAACCAAAATGTACAAAAAAGTTGCTGAATGAAACAAAAACTTCATTAACAAGGGGAAATACAACCCTAAAGTACCCAGCATCATCAAAACAGAAGATGAATACAAATTTAAATAGGCAACTATTCTTCCAAATGTACACAATGAATGCTGATATGTGAAAAGAATTACGATGGTAAAGAGCTGTACTGCAGTTCTGTTAAATGGAGAGGGCAAATTTTATTTACACATCCAACGCAACAGAACAGAGCTGCTCATCAGCTTCCATTATCTATTAAAAACCAGTCTACCTTCCAACAGCACTTCTGCAAAATGGACCAACACGTGCTGGCAGCCTTCTGCAGACACCTCTCAGACTACCTGCTTTACGGAAGAATATTCTGAAACGTTACACTTGCAGCACTTCAGCTTCAATCCTTTTCTGCTGCTTTTCTAGAACCAATGTATTAACATTTACTTCAGACTCTCTGATGAGGTAATGCGTGTATCAGTGAAACAAACAGAAAAAAGGATTCTTTCATGGCCTTTGCACAGCTTTTATTATTAAGCTATGAGTATCCCGTTTGAGGCTAGTTTCACTAGCTACTATGTGCACACTGTCCTCAAAATTTTCCACTCATTTCCCTCCCCGCCCACTTTTTAGTTGTAATCTTTTATTTGCACATCCCTTTTAGCTTTACAGTACATTTGACTATAGTGCACAACATGATTCCAAGTCAAACAGTGACCCGACGGGGCACTGCACTTCTGATTGGTAACACAGCCCAATCAGTGCTGGTGTCAGCACTTTACACCTAATGAGTGTCCTGCCATAATGGCACTACACAGTAGTAGTGAACCTTTTTATTTTGAACAAAAAAATTCCCCAGGGAAAATGCTATAGCGAGTATCAGTCTTGAGTCAAATCTTTATTGGGTGCTCCATCCAGATATATTTTTAGTGCTTTTTCTTTACGAGGAGAGTAGGTTACCCGGTGTCCAGTTTTCTGGAGTCTGCTGCTTTCTTTTTTAATCAGTTCGTTTCTCTGCTCATCTGTTAATTCCATTAATTCTTCAGTTTTATCCCTAAAATGGGGAAACATGTTAAAATTCAGATTAATACAATGACCATAATTATGGTAAATTGGTAAATGTAATTTTTTCACTTTAAGCAACTTAGTGGAAAACACAATTAAGCATCATACTATTTACAGATGATTTTATTCTTTTCCAGAAAGTAACGATCTGTCTAAACCTGCTTTTCTAGCAAGAGACATTCCGCATTTTAACTGACAGCAGACGCAGAGGAAAGCAGCAAGAGCAGGCCTATGCCCCTGCATTACCTGGTAACTCCTGTTCTTCACAGTGAACTACAGCTCTGCTCTTCATCCAGTCACAGTGCCAGCAGCTGGAAGCAGCACTCACTGGAAACTACCAGCTGCTCTTCCAAATTATTTTCTTCAAGGCAAGCACATTAACAGCTGTTTCCCCCTAACTTGCATGTAATTATGAAAACCACTGTAGGAGCAATGGGTTTGTGAGGCTGCCCCACCCAAGTTTAGCAGAAATGAGTATTCAAGTTCTTGGTCCCCAAATACTTCCTTTGGGCTACTGCTGCCAGCCAGTGAACGTTTTTCATGTTAACAAAATATTTGTTACAACATCCTTTTTTCCAAAGAAGCCTTACTAATTTTTCAAAGAAATAAACTCAGAAAATAAAATACTTTCTAAAACCTATGGCAAGATTCTCACAGATTCCACAAGGGATATGGTTCTGTTTGAAGAGCTTAAATCCAGACACACACTCAAACCTAACAACTGATTTTGCATTCAGAATTGTCTTCAATGGTTAAGGAAGGAGAACTGAGTAAAAGGGTGCATCCTGTTTTCTTAGACAACAAACATAATTAATATTCAGGTTTTTAGGAAGCCGAGGGGCACAAACGTTTCAGCTCAACATTTTAAGCCCTCTTTCCTTTAAGGCAATAGAGGAGTATTTTTATGCTTCTGACAATTACATCACCCCTCAGATCTTCTCTACAGATTTTTTTGCAAGGTTCATTATACTGTAATAAAATACATACCTATAAAATATTACTGCACCATCATCACAAATGTACAGAGGCCAGACATTCAATGTAGATACTTTAGGATTCCAGTCCAGGTCTTGGTGAATCTCTAGTATGGAAATGTCACATGGAAATGTTCCTCTACCCTGAGAAGAAGCAATTACTTAGTGAATTAAGTCATAAAATCACACACAAAAGGTAAAAACGGACAAAAATTTTACTTACCTTTGCAAATTCTATGTTTTCTAAGGGTATTCCACTTACTTCACTCAGCTGTAAAGCAAAAACAATTGGTGTATTTAATACTATTCCACAACAACGTTATGCAGTATCTACATAAAGTTAATAGACCTGTCAAATCTACAAGTCGATTGAAATATTTGGAAGTCCTGCAGTGGTCCAAAATATTCGTACAAAAAAATTAAAGTGAGAAGGTACAATTTTTTTAAATTTCTGATGTTAGTAGTGTGTCTCAGGTGACACTTGCTGTGACAATTATTTCATCACACTTTTCTTAAGCAGAAAACTAGGATAAATAAACAATACTGACAGAAGCCAGACAATTTCTGAAATGTATTACCCCTACAGTCTGCTCATAAAATTTGTCTGAAAGATGAACTGGCTGAACACTCCTGTTACTGCAGATATGTCAAAATTAAATTTCTCATATTACTGGTGGGAGTAAAAAGGTTGAGGCCTCTTGGAGAGTGCTGCTAAAATTGCTCCCTGCACATCAGTTCTTAAAATAAGAAAACATGAGCAGCCAACTCTTTCTTCAGATACAGTGAAGAAGAAATCTTAAAGACTGCATGCAAGAACCTGCAGTTGTAACTTCGTTTCTGCCTGAGAATACAAGAAACCAATCCACAGCTCAATCTGTGTGCATACACAAATGCAAGCCTGTTGCATTCTGTGGCAGCTGAACAATGTTCTTCTTTCCAGCCTGTGAACTACCCCCTGACTTACAAATGCTAAGTGCTTTAGTAAGACGTTGGCAGACTTCACTGATATTAGTAATTTTGCTGGCCTCAACATCTCAGGTGGCCTTCCTGCATCTGAGAATTGCCATATATATATGTAAATACTACTTCTTTAAGAGCGGAACAATGTGATATACTGGATTAATACAGTAGTCTCAATATGAGACACTTCTACTCTAGATTTCTGCTAGGATAGCATGTCTGCTTACCAGTTAGAGTTCTGACCTTAAGGAAAAAAAAAAAAAAAAAGATACCAAAGCCATATTTCTTTCCAACCAAAATATAGTTCAATCTACTTGTTTAAGTTACACTATCTCTGAGCAACAGCTCTCCAATTTAAATCTGAAAAGGCTGAAATGTTTGCTATTTTGGAACTCCAAAATGTTCACTTAAAAAACAAAGTGACAATAATTTAGCTTTTCTTTCACATGTGTTTTTCAAGGATAAGTGACACAGGTAATCCTATGTTTCTTAAACATCAAGATATGACTTTTTTTTGCATGCATTCACCTGAATACTTTGATACCAGATCATTATATGAAACTAAGAAGTAAAGCTGATTATTCACATGGCTTGGGTAATAACGTGGGACATGTTCTCAGTTCTGGGGTGGGGAATCACCATGCAGCAGGATTTCTGTGGGTATGAAATTGCTGTGGTCCCCTATAGAGGATGTCAATAAGGGTCTTAGATACCACCAGAAACTTGGAGCATTTTACCTTCTCTTTTAATTCTTCAACACTGCTGCTTTCTAGTACTACTTCCTGGAAAGAATCTAGTTTCATCTCTGATGGCCTCCACCGTCTCGATAAAACAGCAAGTTGTGACATGGATTTCATCTTTTCTACTCCTAGGAAAGAGACAATTATAATATCACAAAATACCCTATTTAAAATTAGGAGGTTTCCATCACATAAGGATACTCAAATATGGAGGACTGCACTACCTATCTATGCAAAGTAAGTATCCCAGCTAGTCTGCTGCAAGTAGTCAAAAAAAAAAAAAAAAATGGTGAAAATAAGAAAAAAAAAAAAAAAAAAAAAAAAAAAAAAAAAGAGAAAAGCAGGGTGACACAACAACTAGAATTACTAGAATTTAGTTTTCATCAGAAAAAGTTTTCATTATAACTTTTCTTTGTTATCAGCTCCTTCCAAGGAATTTTTCATAGACAGCATCACTAGAAGCCAGGCCATTTATTCTTCACATTTCTCCATCACACGCAGCTTGGTTTATAGATACAGCATCTGACCAGCCAACCAGAAGCTGACCTCCAGACCTTGCACTTGCAGGAGACCTTCCTCAGCAACCTGATAGTTATTCACACATTTCTATTCCTTTACCAAAATAAGCTTTCTACATTTGACTTCTAGATTTCACACACTAAGTACACACTTGTTATTAACACTTGCTTTACACCTACCACCCTGAAGAGTTTTAGTGTCTACCACCTCTTTCTACTACTTAGACTAGTGGAGTAGTAGTGCTCTACTACTTTGAGACTTTCTAAGCCACATTTGTGTGTGAAGAGAGTTCCTGAGTGAATGGAATCCATATCTTTCATCTATCCATTAACAACAATATCTATTAATCTAGAAGAAAACAGCATGGCCTATATTTTTCCCCTTAAATTATGCTTTTGCATTCAGAATCAAAATTAAGTGTATATGCAAAGGATAGCTTAAGAAATGCTGCATATTTTTAGCCGTATTTCAGCGGAACTTAAGAAACAATCTGCTGTCTAACAGTTGAGTCCAGAGCTGTTTTTAAGAATAAGGTCTGTTGAAAAAATATAGCACTTCATGACAAGAGATGAATTTTTTCACTCCTGCCTGAAAACTACTAAATGACTGAACAGCTGTGCTGACTTTAAGAACAAATGATTTATGTATCACGTATACATACACACACGCACTCTTCAACTAACTACAAACATCACTAGACCAAAAATTAAATACAAATAAAAGCATGACAGGGCATTCCTACAGTTTTTATCTACAACAAAAACGTATACATGCAAAAACTGGCTGCAGTACTACAGAATGTCCGAAAGTTTTCAATAAACCTACAAAACAGTATCATGGCTAGACATCACAATCTGCACTTGCACAATCCCCCCACCTTTATGCACAGCTTTTATTATTTTTAATTCTTTTTATTCTAATTTTTTTTCTAATGAAATGCTATTAAAATGTCAGTAATAGTCTTTAAAAAAAAAAAAAGGGAAAGTACATTTCACAATGTTCTCTAAAGAAAAAAATCTGTAACATTATCTTCACTTTCTCTTGACAATAAATCATTACCATCAAGTATTTCTAAGAAGACCTCCCAATTGCTTGAAATATTGATATCTTCTTCATAGATATGATAATCCAGAAACACAGTGCCTGGATTCTTCCAGGTTTTCTTTCTTAGGCGAAACCTGTAAATGCACCACGAAGAAAACATTTAGTTTTTAGCTGCTTACAGACATTTAACTACTGCCAGAGATCAAAACTGACTACTTTCTGACAAAAGTCATTTATATGAGACTTGGTTAGATTTATCAGGAGCTAGTTTAACATTCTGAAGCAGTCCTGACAGAAAGGTATCAGTACTGGCTTGTATGGCTGAATCACTCAAACACAAGAAAAACAAGCCAGTATGGTGCTTGTCCAGTGCAAGAAATGTGCCAGAATTTAGAGGAAGAATTTAGTGTCTTATTTAAGAAAGAAACTTATTTATCTTTAAGATAAAGAAGCAATATTTCCAACCACTTCTGATAATTTTGTCTTTTTTTTTTTTTTCAGGGAAAAGTGGAGAAGAAGGGGAAGAGGTGGAGGATTAGAAGCGGATTGGTGTCCAATTTATGTACTTAGTTCTACTGCATCAATCCAGTCGCAATATAAAAGCATAAGCTTTGACTTGGTTATGGAGGTAAATAAAGGTATAAAAGACTAAAATGGGATTAAACACTAGTACAAAGCTTTAATTGTAGCGGTTTCTCCACACACAAAGCAAGCATAAATTTTGTGGTGTGGCCCGTAATTCCAGGGCACTAGAGAACATAACACAAGCACAGCAGTAAAAATCCTTTGTCTGGTCATTGTGAGGAAAAGATAAAAACCTGGTCCAGATCTATGTTTCTGCTTCTTTTCTCAACAGGAAAGGGCCAATGCTTGTCTTCCCATGTTCTTCTCTAACCTGATCTTTGGCATATGTCAAGGCCTCACCAGATTGCTTACCACACCTTAGAGGTTTTTCTTAATTCCAGTGAATACAAAGTGTCAGCTGTTCCACAGTAAATACCACATCACTTGTAACCAACAGTAGAGAGTATGTATACCAAGGCCCCAAAGAGAGTTCAGCCTTGATGAGCTAAGTGATTAAGGCCAATGGGAAGACAGTACTGCATCAGTGCTGCACACCCCCTGCCCACGCCCCCCGGCCCAAGATAATGTCCAAGGCAGTCTACTGCAGTGACCTACACTGGACCTGCATGTAGAGACTATGTGGCTTTTCTTTAACTCATTTACTTAATGCTCTCTTTTATGAGGAAAATCATACCTAGAGAGAATAACCCAGATCTAAACCTGTAGACATTGCTCACAGACAATTCCATGAAAATATTACTCCCTGTATCATTCTACACAAGATGAAAGCCAAGAACTGCTGAATTAACGTTTGTATTCACAATCCAATTAAAAGGCCACAGTAACTTATTTCAGCCCCTTCCATAACTTCCTTTCTCTGCAACAGAACATCCCCCCCCCATTTTAAAGCAGTATTTAATCAGGTAACTTCAATGGGTTGAAGTCTCTTTACCTGTCAATTGTTAAGTCTAGGCCACACTGTTCTCGAAGCTGAGGAAGCAACTCTTCTTTTGACTGTCGGACAGTCATTCCTTTAGCAAAAACAGCATCTAGAAGAAACTTGCATGGCTGTGAACATAAATAGAAAGTGATTAAAGACAATTTTTTTTTTAACAGAAAGTAGATTGGCCTCTTGTTCATGTTTTGTGATCAGGCCCATCCACCTAGCAAAATGACCATTAGAATAGTTTTCATGAACAACCATGAATTTATTAAAATTAGGTTTAATTAATTTGTCTAGCAGCAGCCCTTTGACAGGTCATTCTAACACTCTGAACACATTTCACTGCAAAAATAGTGTCTTCTGCCTGCATCACTTGTTACAACCATGATAATAACATTCTAAACAATTTGAAAAGAGCTTTTTAATTAAATAACCATTATGATAATAAAAATGCCACTTTCTGTGCTTTCATTGGTCAGAGATATCAGAAACCCATGACTGCAGAAACCACTTTTAAATTTAATCTTATTCCCTGCTTTATCAGTTCAGTTTCAGTCTCTTATGCTTATCCATTATTAATATGCATTCGGCAGTCCAGTCCAAAAATAAAATCAGAAATTTAGGTGCATACAAAGTCAATTTTAAAGACTGTAATCTATATATTGAAATAGTTTCTTATACTTTCCATGTCTCAAAAGATATAACAAGCAAGTGAGCTCATTAGCAACAGGCATTTTTTGTTTCAGGCTCATCTTAAGCTAAGAGAACTATTACCCAGCTAACCATTCTGGTAAGCACTGTCTGCAGTGCATGAATGCAACCACTTATATCAGTACAATATTACTGAAAGCTGCAACCATGAGGAAAACCAGTTTCTTGTTTGAAAAAAAATTATACGTGACTTCCATACATTTAAGAAAAGCAAGGAACTTACACTCCTCCATTTACATTGCAGAAATAGAGACAATGAAGAGAGATATTGTAGATCACATTGCAGCTGTATACTTGGAAGAGCATAAACAGAAAGGGAACTTGGGATTGTTTCTAGAACCAGGAAAACTTGCAGGAAAATTCAGAGAAAAGAGGGACTTCCTTTTTTACCAAGTTTTCTTAGAAAAACCTTGGCCAAAGCACATACCAGTATTTTAATGAATCAATCCTGTAATGTTCAACCTTACCTCTGGCTCATTGACCAAAAGTTGGTAGACTTTGACTCTGTATTCACCCTTCTTAAGGGCTCTTCCAAGCCTAATAGTTATCTAGAAGGCAAAAGAAATATGTTAGAACTGACACAAAAATCAGAATTATGTTTGTAACACGCTATATCAAGACCAACGTAATGATTTCACCTGGAAAGTTAGCAAAAAGTTGGAAATTATGTTCTTAACATCTGTCTATATTGTACCAACAAATATTTTAATCATTCAAAATAACTTCTGAGTAACCTTATTGTCATCAGAAAATGATGACAGTGTTTCATTCAGCCGGACACTCTCAAATTCTTGATTGCTGGCGTAGACTCTAAAGACTTTGAAGTGAGAAGATGGAACTCCAACAAAAGGCTCCAAATGTTGCTTGAAGGCAGACAGTGTAATTCTTTTATCAACATGCACCATCAGCCCTAAGCAAAAATAAAGATAAAAATGGCATGGGACACCGTGCTACCAAAAGAAAGCACTCTAGTGTACTATTTCCATATACTCAGTTATCACTTGCAGCAAAACAGTACTGAAAAATGAAAATTATAGTTAATGGCCACATTTACATTTTATCTGAGGGTGTTACTGTAACCCTTAAAAGCTTTGCTGTATTTTGTTTACTGGCATAGTGCTGGAAGACACAGCAGTTCCAAACTGCCCTATTTTGCAATGAGGAGGAGCAAAGCAGTAACTTCTCCATTCAGTAAGACAACAGAGAGTCAGAATCAGATCTGTGTTTGCAGATAAACCCCCTATAGGTTTCTCCTGCCTCAACGGGAACACACAAGTGCTTCTGAGTTGGGGCTGACCAGGAACACACCACTTAAACATTTCTTTCCTTCTCCTTGCTTTCTTTAGTTAGCTCTGTGTTCTGGAAGGCCACAGGATATCGCCAGGCAAGCTCCTAGAATTAAGGGACTATTGCCATTCAGAATATTTAACAGAACAAATAATTTATCTGAATTACAAATCCATTCATGTAGTCATAGTAAAAATACAGAAAAGCTTTGCCCTTGGGATAGTAATTTATACAGCATACTATGAAAGCATCAAAATTACCATAAAAAAGTAAATCCTGAATCCTATTTAAAAAAAAAAAAAAAAAAAAAAAAAAAAAAGAAAGGGGCAGCAAAAGTAGTTCAAGATTAGCCCCAAAGAAAGATCCTTCCAGGCTGAAGGGAGTAATTTTATTACAACTTTAGTAGCTGCATTGAAGTTTCTCTGTGGTTTTAAAAATGAAAATGTTTGTTCATCAAAAAAGTTTACTCTTTATCTATTACAGCAGGATTTCTGGATTGACAGGAAAACATTTGCCTTTCAAAATATTATTTTATACCCTGTTATTTAATTATTCTGTTAGTTATAATACATACACAGGTACTGAGCATTGTTTAAATTATCTTTATGACAACTAGTATACTGCTTTGGCTCTTACACTGAACTTGTTCAGACATTTTCACATTAGCCACACTACCTTGTACGTACTGTACTTCACTCAATGAAAAGCAACAGTCTACTGAATTAAAAGATCAATATCAAGTGTATTTGAATTTTCTTCACAGTCAAATGACTGGGATTTTTCACATTTGTTAATCTAATTGTTAACAAAATTATTGCTCTGTGAGCCACAGTTAACTGCATTCTGAAGCAGGTGAATCATCATCATCAGATGCAACTATTTTCCTTTCACTGGAAGAACACTCAGCTCGCTCTCCAGAAGACAGTTTCAAATAGAAGGAAATAAATGTTTCACACAGGTAGCCATATGTTTTCTTAAAAATAAAAAAGCAAGATACTTTTCAAATATACAACAACATATTGTAAGATCAAAGTTGGCTAGATTTTTACTGAACATGAAACCACATCCCATCTTTGCACTTTCATTAGCTTTAATTTGACACATAACCAAGTTTTGCAATACCGCCATTAAACATAGCATAAGAATTTAATACTAACAAAAGCTGAATTATTTTAAGACACTTTAAAAAAGCATACATACATTTTTGCCCATCTCCTGACCCTTCATCTGCAGCATATGGTTCTGATTTAAAGTACATATATTGTGCTTCTCCTCTGCTCTTGCCACTTTCATCGTATTCGCTATCTGTTCCAGAATCTTCCTCTGCTGTATCCCAGGTTTCTTTCTTCCCCTGATTTGCTTTTGATCGCCTACTACTTGTGATACTGTGAGAATCAAGTCCATTAGCCAAGGGAAGTGGGGCATTGTCCACATTGCATAAGGTATCACTGCTGTGACTGGAGCTGAGGATATCACTGTCCACTGAACTTGTGCTCCTGTCATTATTTACATCTGAATCAGACCGCTCCTCAGACTGGAGATTTTCTGGATCAGAAATCTGAATTTGGTTTTCAAGTTCTTGGTTTTCTGCTGATGCGGAAGAGTCTACTTCATTTAAAGGGGATTCAATGTTTTCAAAATCACTGGCTTCTGTGCTTTTGCTGCTGTCCCCGTTATCCCCCTCCTGCTGCTGCTGCAGGGACAAGCTTTTAAGTTTTTCGGTGCTTTCTTCCAGAATTGCTTCTACAGATTTCATATTACCTACAGGTCCTTTCACTCTTTCACAGGCTTCATCCAAGTTGCCTGAATCTCCACTAGACTTGTAAGCTGCTCGTCTAAAATGAGATCCAGGTGATTGCTCTGGCAATGAAACATACAGTCTGATTGTATTTGCATGGCGATCCAAAAGTTTCCATAAATGAGAATCTGTATATGCCACATGACGATCTAAAGACTCTGAGCTTTCAATAAATACCTGAACATAAAATAACAGTAGTTTATCATGTAGTGTTCTTTAAAATAAAATCAACAATAACAGACAGGATCAAGCATATATGAAAAATTATGTCACCAAGAAACATCACCTTTTATAAAAAAAAAACAAACCAACATGTTTAGATAAAGATAGACTAAGGAGTCTGTAGTTTAATAACCATTTCACTTTTTGCAATCATGCTATGAGCCCCACAGC
This sequence comes from Merops nubicus, assembly GCF_000691845.1. NCBI lineage: Eukaryota > Metazoa > Chordata > Aves > Coraciiformes > Meropidae > Merops > Merops nubicus. The sequence goes on along the minus strand of NW_008613122.1, from coordinate 5,585 downwards.
TACCATTAGCAGTCTTCCTTTATTTTCTAGTATAGCATCATAAATAAGAACTCTTTAAATGTATACACAGGTAAGCAATAGTGCAGATTAGAACACAAGGAACAAATTCCTCCTTTTCCTTTGTCAAAGGCCACTGCATTGTAGTGACAGCATGAATACAAAAGGACTTGAAGTAACTGACTAACAAGTCAATGCCATTGTTTAGCTCAGCTATAAACCACAAAAGCCTTCACTGTTCTATATTCTTCAAGGATAGTGTTCTTGAGCTTAAATTTTAGGAGACAGAGCATGTGCAAAATGTCCTAGATGATGTGCTATTACTACCTGAAATGCTGGGGTCTGAACCCTGAGCCCCGAATTAAGGTTGCCATATGGGTGATTCCCACAGCCCTTCATACAGAGGGGGTGAGTTTGCCTTAGAGCTTCCCCCCAGGGTGCGGCCGGCCCTGCAGGGAGAGCCAGAAGGGAAATGAGCCCCAGGGGTCCCACAGTGAGTTGACAAAGGTCAGGGGGCTGCTTGGGGATAAAAGCTGGGACCACTGGCAGGGAGTCAGGAGTGTCTGCTCTGTGGAGTGCACTCCCCAGAGCTTCCTGGTTCAGGAGAGACCTCCTGACTCTCCCTGGAGCTGGGCCCCAGTCTGTTTAGACCTTTGTGAACGTGGGCTGATCGGGTGAGAGTCGCTATGTGGGCACCTTTCTCTTATGTGTTCAGCTGGCTGGTCTGCCTGTTTCCCATGCCAACTGTGGGCAGCCTCGGGTCTCTGTTTGTACCACCTGTTCTGGGCTGAGTCACATCTTTTGTGGGATCGTTGGGGGTGGCGTCGATCATGTACGAGCTTGTCGACCTGTTTGTACCCCCGGCGGTCATTCATATCGGAACATTTGTGTCAACAATACAGTCTGTGTATTGGTTCATCGCCCTGCTGGTGCTATCATTTGTGTTGGGCCTGGTCACTGGCAGAACACTACTGCAGTAAAAAGGGCAATACTAGAGATGTTGCTTAAGTACTAAGTTATTTTTTTCTGTTACTGGAAACATTTATTAGAAGTCTTTTTGGAAAAACAATATAAAGTTGACTAGGGAGATACGCATAGAAAAAGTTACTGAATTTATGACAAAACCCCATGAAAAACTTGCTCGTCAACCATTTTTCCGTGAAGAACTTCAATACTGAGCACGGTCACATCTGTTCGAAGGCTTAGAAAACAAATTAGTCAGGTTTCGTAGTAACATGCCAACCTGTGTTCCCCAATAGGGGCTAACCTTTAAAAATCTTTCATTGTAAGGCTCTTAACCTCACCATCATTTGAATCACTGATTATAAACCATATGTCCAATTCTGAATTGGCTCCACCTTGTTATGTACACTTGGTGTCACATATAGCCTAGAGTATTCACCAGCACCACAAAATTTGTTAGAAATCGCACTCAGTATGTGCAAAGTACGTGATGGTTCTCCATTATAAATTCTATACAGATATCCATACTTCTTACAACACAACAGTGAAGGCTACAAATACATGAAATAAAAATGTAAAAACCAGAGCACTTACTTTGTTGCTTCTAAAAAAGCCTTCAGCTTTCAGTGTTTTGCTGGAAACGTTCAGAAGACGCAGGTCATTGTAGCAACGTTCTAATACTACCCTCATTGTTTCTGCAGGCAGGTCTGTAGCCTAAAATATGACAATGACAGTAAGATAATATACATGTTATACATAGCTTCAGGTACCAGAACAAGTATTTCAGTTTTTAAAAGTATTCATAGGGAAAGGAGAAAGTTTGCTGACTTATAAACTACAAAAGACAACGTGGAGGAAAAACTCCCATACTTGTTCAGTCCCAGTTCCTTTCTCTCATCCTCTGTTATGCAATAATGTTGGGTTTTCTAGAAGGTCAATGGATTAAAATGGCTTGGCTTTGCAGAGAACTGACAAGTTGTCAATCACTGGTACTACAAGGAATCAGTCACATCACTTAGGGTATGAACCAACTGAAAACAACAAAAAAAAAGCGCCTCCATCCTTGAGCATCTGGTTTTGCACACTGTTCACTTAATTCTTTTACAAAAATCTGACTGAGTAAAATATCATTATTCCCATTCAATGGAAGTGATAACATTCCATGGTTTAAGACCATGTAAATATCAATCTGCACGTTAATAACAAGTGGCTACTGGGATGAAAAGAGGGGTTGCAGGGAGAAAGAGGAAAGCTCTGGATGTTAAATTTCAATTACTAAAGTCAACGGGGGGAAGTTACAGGTTGGTTCAGCTCTACAGTAACAGCTGACTAGTTCTGTCACTGATTGGATACTCAGTGAGGTGGATGCAAGTTCCTATGCCAAAAGAATATGAACCCAACTCTTGAGCTTCCCCCAAAAAATTATCTGGTAAGCTATTAGATAATAGGTCCAGAAAGTGGCTAAGCTTGTGCAAAAGCCAGGGTAGAATTCTGCATGGAAGCAAGAAGGAGACTGCTGCTTTTAGCAGCAGTGAGTTGATAGAGAAGCTCAATTATAACAGTTAACCCAGCCTTACACACGGTATTAACTGCAAAAAGTGAAGGCTATCATTGTAGATATTTAAATTATGGCATTTTCAAAGTCAGAGTAAATGGAAACTTTTTAAATATCAGTCCTTAACAACTGTAAATTACCTTTGAAATTAGCTGTTTAAATTCTGAAACTGTTTGATTCAAATAAGCTCGTACACTTATTGGAGGAGCAACAGATTCAGTCTTTAATTCAACTACGTGAACCTTTACCATGACCTCTGTAGAAAAGAGGAAAAAGAAAAAAAAACCATATATTAAAGAGAATTCAATGAGCAAAGAAAAGACATACACTTGTCTGATATACTGATTAAAGGGTTGCATTAAATATATACAAACAGTAATGAATTTCAAAGGCAGTCCAATTCCACAAATTCATTTTCAGATCAACTTTAATGCCGAAGAGGCAAAAACACTCCAGTTTGACAAGCTTCAGTATACCTTTGAACTGCTTCAATTAGAAACAAGTTGGCAACTGTCCTGGTTTGGGGTAAATAGAGCTGGTTCTGCTCAGTGATTTTACTTTTTAGCTAAAGTTCTTCTAATTATCTGCTCTGAGTTAGTATACTGTGTTTTCATAAACTATCTGGCTGTAGCAGTGATGAGACTTCATGTTCAGAGTTACTGCCAGGGATTGGTGTGCAGACCAAGGCCACTGCTGAGCTTGGATCCCACATGGAGGGGGGCAGAGAGCATTCTGCACCTGCGGGGAGGAGCGGGCAGGATAAGTGACCCCAAGATTCACCAGTGGGGTGTTCCATCCCACAGCCCTCATGTCCAGTAGAAGCTGGAGGATCAGGAGGGGCAGCCCTTCCATCGCCCCTTCCATTCTTTCTCTCTGCCGTCTGCTGCTGCTGGCTGCTCCTGCTGCAGTGGACGGCATCTGAGGAAGACTTCATCTGTCCTGCCTTTGATCTCAACTCCTGTATTCCTGAACCAAGTTCCAGAATCCAGCTCCTGTGCCCAGTTGCTGTCTGTGGCAGAGTCCAGCCTGGGACCCTCTCCCTGGGGGCTTCTCCCCAGACAGGGGTGATGGGGACGTATTGCCATCAGGGTGAATTGAGTTCGGGACTAACTTTGTATATTTGTATATATTTGTACATAGCCTCATTTATTATCATTATTACTAGGGTTAGTATTAAAACTGTTTTCTGTTCTTTTCTAATCAACAAGTCTCTCTCTCCCTTATTCTCTTTTCCTTTCAGGGTTGGGGGGAGGAGGAGTGCGTGTCTATTACAGTTTTGGGAGCGGCCCTGACCCCAAACTGCAGCAGCAACACTGCACAGTACGTAATTCTGAGTACTGACCTCGTAAACTTAGTACGACCATGTCCTTCCTTTTTCATGCATCATAATGAATTAGATCTTTTATAAGTTTTATTTTCATGCCATCAAGCAATACACCATTTTACTCTATCCTTTTCTATATATAATTACATGTCTTACCTCCAGGTTTATAGCACTGGAAAATTTGGTCAGGTCTTCTTGTTTCCAACAGTAAGTCAAACATATACGTTGATTTGACACCTCCAAGTAATAAACCCATCGGTGTATCCTCTTCTCCTTCGTAGGATCGTTCCAAGTAGTCATGAAACTCATCATATTTGACAAGACGACAGCAATCCAAAGGAATGGCCTCTTCTAAATCCATCAGCTAAATCATGCACACACCAAAAAGCCCGTAATATTTAATAATGGTTTACTCACGAGTTCAGTTTTTCCCCTGTAAGCTAGAACTATCTCAGTATATGCACATCCAGTGCATTTGGGTTTAGAAAAACCCACATGTATACATCATATATATAATATACACACGCGATATATAGATACACATTTTCAAAATCAGAACAGACGTGGGCATCAAAATGCAGAGTAGAGGGAAGTTTGAAACGTATGTATAAATGCACATGAAGACAGGTCCTGGATGTATATTCAGAGGAATACATTGTCCATCAGTTATACTAAATGGCATCTTAGAGAGGCCTGAGGAAGTTCGCTAATTATCTTCTGTGAATCTCAAGATGTTAACACATTCCAAATTTGTAATTGCCTTGCTGGTACTCTCCCAGACAAAGATGTGTACGGCAAGAATCAAAGAGTACAAGTAGGTAAGCAAGAACAGATGATGCCCTCAACTTCTACCCATTTGTGGAAGGCACAGAACAACAGATGCTTTGTTTCCCACTGATGTTATTGTATTAACTATGTAGGAAGTTTCTTGTAAGAATTCTTTTATTACATGTCTAATACAACATTTATTGCTACAATACAAATATAAGTGTAGTGAATTGTTCAGAACTCTTTCGTCTTACTGAGCCTATGGCAAGTCTAACAGCAGCTTTCACTGTCTAATTTTAAAATAAGGGTATGTAACATCATACTGCTTTTTAAAAGGGCAAGCTATTTAATTCCACTCAGAAATCACCTGACAGCTACCAACAGAAAACTAATTCAGTAATAACCAAATAGAACACTTCTTTAAAAAAAGAAAAAAAAACAACCAAAACACCCCCTACACCAACCTACTAAAACCAATCCACCACAACAAATACAGCCAACCCCACCCAAACACTCACACCAGCAGATATTTAAAAAATGGAGATAAGTAACATCAGAAAAAATTACACCTAGCAAACTATTCCGCTGTGCATAGCATACCTTGTAAGCTATTTCCACAGCTTCCTTCAGTGTCCTGTCCTTATGAACCTCTAATCTGTTCTCCATCATTATTTGTTTTGTAGGATGCATGCAGAACAATTTGATCTATGAAATATAAAAGCAAGAAAAGTGATCAGCAAAATATTTGCAAATACCTTTCATATTAGAGTACATTTAAATTTAGAGCCCTGTATTCAAGCAACTATTATAAAATACATCTTTAGCTCTATTCCAGCTATAGGACACAGTTTCATTTCATCTGGTTACACAAATGCATATAAAATAACATCAAAGGCGTAGTAGGTATATAAGTGTATCTATACCTCTTTGTAAGCTAGGTGTAAAGACAACACAGTTAATGACAAAGTCCGAGTCCCC
>NW_008613121.1:0-57876 GCF_000691845.1 Merops nubicus | reverse complement strand
AAGGAGTCTATGATTCTATGATTCTATTAGGTCTTCCCAGGTGCCCCCTCCATTTCTGGATACTCAAAGTATTGAACATTTACAATTTACAACATTTACAATTTACAGTCAAATGAAATTAATCTGCATGGAATAAATCAAATATGTGACCCATGAAGTGTGATTATTTTTCATGCTCTCAACTATTGGTCCATACTAGATTGCTTTCCTTTTATACTTGTGAAGTAACAGATGCTACTTCTATATACAATATAATAAACATTTCCATTTTTTTTGCACATTTCAAAATTATGTTGGATAAGGAGAACTGAGTTTTATTGTTGTAATGAGCCAACCAGTATTATTTTTAAGCTTTGTCTTTTTTTTTTTTTTTTTTGTCTAGTCAAATTTTCAGCACAAATAAACTAGGCTGTCATGATAATATATTTTCAAGCTTTATCTGTATATTGTGGTTCAGGAACTGGCTTGCTGCCAAAGGAAAAGTAAGATTTGAAGGAAAAAAAAAAAAAGGCTTGTTTCTTACAACTCCAGTAAACTTTTTGTTGCTAAACAAGTGATTATTAAACATGTATTATCAAATAATGTAAAAAAAACTTACATCCTAGGTCATATATTAATTTTACATACTTTTATGATGTATATTAGATAAATATCAAAATAACTATTACATCAAAATATTAAATAATGATTCTTTAAACTATAGCTTAATATTAGACAATAGATTTAATTATAATTATTAATTGTTTAATGTGGTAATTTAATAATCTAATTATATCATTAAATTACTATTGTTAATTAAAATGTTTTTATGGTGTACTATGTGAAGTTTAAAATATAACGTTTATATAAAAATGTTATTACCTTTATAAGAATAATATGAATAATATATGGATAAACATCTATTACCCAACCTTTACTTGTTAAAAACTTAAGCAATACATGGTTGCCTCATTCCTACAAGTAATTATTTTTCAGCTCTTCAAAAGAATCTTTTGTAATTACGGCTTTGTCCAAGATTCAGCTGGGGCCGGGTTAATCTTCACAGGAAGCAGTCAGGGGCTGAGGGCAGGGTAGACACAGAACCACACTAGCCAGCAGGGTATTTGGTCCCTTTCTGGTGTCTTGCCCGGTACATGGGGTGGGGGGCGCGGAGGGGAGCTGGCCACGGGGAGGCTGCGCCCTGGGAGCAGGCAGCAGGTCCCACGTGATGGGCAGTTGTGTTGCACATACCTTATTTTATGTATTATTTCCTAGTGTCAGTGTTATTACTGTTGTTTCTTCTCTCTGTGGTGTTTTCGTAAACTCTTCTTGTCTTGACCCATGGGGTTTTACCTTTTTATCCCAATTCTCCTTCCCATCCCACCGGGGGGAGGTGGGCAGGAGGAGTGAGCGAGCAACCCGATGGTGCTTAGCTGCTGTCTCAGCCGAAACCATGACAGACTCTCTCCGTAACTTGCAGATACATGGGAGAGAAACTTAACTTTGATTAACATTGATTGCAGTTTTTCCTGCTTCTTGCCTTTTAGTAAATGCTGTACATCCAGCTTGAATTCCTTCCTGATGCTTTTTTCAAAGCCGTTTCATAGCACTTTCATTTTGGCCTGGCTATTTGGAGATGAGCATAATTTTTAAATGGTATAATTTTCTCATAAAGTCTCAAAGCTACAGCAGCTCTTTCTGTTATTTTAACTAAAACATCTGAACGCCAGTGCCATACACGAAGCTATGCTGATGTAGAGGAACATCTTTTCCTGAAATGTGTACTGTTTTCTGAGACACTTGGAAGAAGAAAAGCAACTTTGTTTTTAGGCTGTTATATTATTGTTCATAATGGCCTTTAAAGCCACCAGAGTTGTTCTAGATTACATATCTCTACCAGCTAGAGAAAGAAAACTGTAAAGATTTTTTTTTTTTTTAAATATACAAACATATATATAGAGAGAATGATGAACTAAGAAACTACATTTTTTCTGTCCTTCAAAACATTAGTGGTTAGCAAGACATGAGATCATGTCACATGCTTTGTTCCTGGAATGACACTCGGTGCTAGCATCTGAGTTGACGGATGCTCACCTAATGCTCAATACACTGATCTAAAAGATTTTTGCTTCTTAATCAAGAAAAAAACAAAACTGAGATGAAATTACTCATAGTACCTCATTTTTAGAGAAGAGGAAATGAAATATAGAATATCTATGTGGTTTATCAATGTTTGCATTAGAAGTTAATGAAAAAACATGGAATTATATTTGTATTATATTTGTATCATATTTGCATTGCTTTTCTAGTGAAAACAATTCACTTCTTAAACCATTAATTGAACATGGTAATTTGTTTTCAATTACTGATCCCAAATGTAAAGGGGAAAAACAGTGGAGATTTTTTTTTTTCTTTACACCACTGCACTATAGAGTTGTAGTATTCATGCTAAATTTTATGAAGGCACTTAAATTCCTTCCTATTGAAAGTATAGACTTCTGTGAGACTTCCAGTATAGATCGTGATAGAATTTTTTACTGATGTTCATGCTTTTTGTGCGTTTATAACCTGTATGTAAGTCCCTTCTATGAATACTTCAGTCCTTCTGAGTGCTGGAAGTAGTACAACTTAGAATCAGTAAGATTAATTTTTGGCCTCCTCCTGGGATACACTACCCTACTTGGTCAAATTATAATGAAACATAATGAAGGAAATAAACACCTTTTCTTGCTCTATAGTATCTGTTCCTTTGATACCTTGTGATATATAGGAGGAAGGAAAGGCATTATAGGGGATGGGAGAGGGCATGGCTGAGACGGGGGTTCTGAGGGAGACAGCGGCCCTGAATAGCACTCCATAGTTCAGAAGTCCTTTAGTCCTGTTACTCTTGCTTCTTCGTGTGTGTCTTTGCAGAATCGCAGGATGTTAGGGGTTGGAAGGGACCTCTGGAGATCAAGTCCAACCCCTCTGCCAGAGCAGGACCATCACACAGGAGCAGATCACACAGGAATGCATCCAAGGAAGGAGACTCCACAGCCTCCCTGAGGAGCCTGTTCCAGTGCTCTGGAACAAGTTCTTCCTCAGTTTGAGCTTGAACTTCCTGTGCTCCAGCTTGTATCCATTGTCCCTCGTCCTATCACAGGGTACAAGTGAAATGAGGTTGCCCTTTTCTTCTTGACACCCAGCCCTCATATGTCTATACACATTAATTAGGTGCCCCTTAAGTCTTCTCTTCTCCAGACTAAAAAGCCCCAGGTCTCTCAGCCTCTCCTCATACGACAGGTGTTCCAGTCCCCCAGTCATCCTCGTAGCCCTTCACTGGACTCTCTCGAGTAGACCTCTGTCCCTCTTGAAATGGGGAGCCCAGAACTGGACACAATACTCCAGGTGAGGTCTCACCAGAGCAGGGTAGAGGGGGAGCAGGACCTCCCTTGCTCTGCTGGACACACTTTTCTTAAGGCACCCCAGGATACCACTTGTTCAACTACAATTCGTTTCTGTGAGCTGACAGACTCGGAAGAGACAAAAGGTGATGGGGGACTTAGGACATGTTCAAAATGTTAGTCAATGTGTCTCAGTGGAGGCAGCCTTCGAAATCTGTGTTCTAAATAGATTCTATTAATTTAGCATGACAAATTTTACACTTGCTTGGGTTTGTTATAATCATTGCCTACATCTGTTTCTTTGATTAGCTTAAGATAAGAAAATTTTGATGAGGAATTACTACAACACTTAGTGTTTGGTTTGCAGTTTTAGTTGATAACATAGAAGAGATCTATTTCTAACACCCCAATTCAACCTATTCTTGGGTCCTTGAAACATCAGAATGGGTAAAAGTAAAACATATTATTAGATGCTCCTAATTTCTGTACTGGGAAATACAGGACAGTTACCTCTCATTGTTCTTCTGCTCTGTGGGAGAATACTGCTACTTTTGAAGAAGCTGATAATCTGTCCAGAGAACTGGTTAATGGAGTCACTGAATATGAATTTTATCTTGGAGCAATACTTGGTTTTGACAATGGAGTGAAAATATGTAGGTTTTTATATTTTTTAAAAACTAAGTTTTCCTTATTCTTTCCAATATATAGTCCAAAGTTGGAGTTCAGTGTTTCATTTCTTCGGATTGATAAATTTGAGGGAGAAAAAATGGGGGGCAGGACATGTTAAAAATAACAGCATTTATCTATTTAATAAGCAGGCTAATATAAGCTGCAGTGCGTTTACATTTTATTTTTTTAGAAAAGTGTTCTGTTATTGAGGGGTTGTACTACATAGAAAATTCTAGGCTGTTGTAAAGAAGCAGAAGATAGTTAAATTAATCGAATTAATCTGTTAGAACTCTCAACTCGTTTGACATGTCTAGAAACAGAATACAGGGTTCCCTTGAAGGCAAGGAAGACAAATCTCAGTGTTGCTTTAAAGCAGTAATCATTGTGGAAGTGAATTAAAGAAGAAATATGAAGAGAGGAATAAAGTATATCTGGGCTTGGGAAAGAAAACATTCACAGATACTGAGATAGCCAAGATTAAACCCTAGACAATTCAGTAATGCATTCTGTATTAAGGTGAACAGTATACATGTTTATGTTTGGAAAATACAGTTCCCTATAGTTATTTCTGCATTTCAAGAACAATTTCATGCTTAGTCTCGGAGTGACTGGGCACCACAAAGTAGGTTCCCTAAAACTTTTATATAATGCAAACCATGTGTTCCTTAGAGGAAGGAGCAGGGCAAGGTAAGACTGACCAAGGCAATAAGTATTGTACTACTTTTCTGTTCTGCACGAAGTCTGTACTTAAAATTGCTAGGCATTTGTGTCTTATCTTAAAGATATTTAAGATATACAAAATTTTCAGAAAGTTGTGGCTGTAAGATATGTTTTCTCAAATTGACAGCGCAGTTTTAAACAAGGTTTCAGCTTTCATTTTCCTGAAGCTATTCAAAATTCTCAATCTCTCTCCTCTTAGGAGAATGCCCCAGATATGGTGTTTTCAAGTATGCTATGCTTGGGTGGTCTACCTATGTACTCTTAAAGCTTGTACATTCTTGTAGATGTAAATCAATGAAGAAGTAACCGTTACAACTTCTAGTTCAGTGTCAGTAACTGAAGAATAAAGAAAACTTTTCATTCTCTAAGTGTGTCTCAATGACTGCTTATTTTGTATAAGGAGGAATAATTACAACAAGATTCAACTCAGAATATCTTGTCACATGTTAATTGGGTTAGTTATTTTCCTGTACTATGATTATACAGACATTTGTGTTTGTTAAATGGAAAATAAAGGCAAGATATTTTTATCAAGATAAATATTTGTGGTATTTTTCAGTAATATTTCTGATCAGGAGTTAATTATACAAGAAAACTGTTTTGACACAAGACATCTTGCTAGATGCTTGAAAGATTAACATGAATGTGAGCAATCAATTTATACAGCTACTAAAAACTAGACAACTTACTATATTAACAAGTGTGGTGAAAATGAATTTGTAAAGGACGTAAAAACCTGTTTGAGGAGATCCTTACCTTGCTCTCAGTATCACAGCGTCATGTTCTGCTGCAGTATATAACAGGTAAATAAGAACAAGATAGTCTTATTGAAAAATAACTACTTCAGTTAAGTAAAAGTATTTAAACTTTTCTTCCTAATTTCCTGCTACTGTGAACCTGCCATTTCTTGTTAGAACTGCCACGTGGACAAAAAGAAACCAACCTAGCAAAAGTGTTGATTTATCTTTATCCAAAATTTAGTCTAATCTGAAAGCCTTATCATTACAAATTTGATTTCTATTGGACAAAATAATTCTTCGTCTTCCTCAGGATTTTTTAACTCCTTCCCATGGCTTCTCCACTAAGTGCCCAAACTGAAATATTCCTGATTAAATGTAAAGGTTTTGTATCAGTTTCTTGTATGTTCTGTATGTCTCTTGGCTATATATTACCAATATGTATCTTGAACTAGAAGTCTTCCTTTTTTTTGTTAATGCTCTGAACATTAAATTTATTGCCAACGAGCTGTGGATTTAGTAGGGGTTCATTGGGAAGCAAGGATTTCCATTTGCAAAATTGAAAAAGTCACTTTTCCTCAAAGAATGTGCATGTTCCCAATGAGATAGTAATGTGAAGAAGTACAGGATGCACTAAAGAAATTTGAATATTTTTTTTTTAAAATTCAGGTCGCCTATTAGAACCACCAGAAATAGTTATCTAGCAAATGTATCAAAAATGTATCCTAAAAATGTGCAGGAAGATTAACAGATGTGATTTTTATGACTACAGATGCATAAAAATGGAATCTCTAGCAAACTTTTATTCACTACAGTTTGATTGTTAATTAATGGAGTATTCATTTGAAGGTAAGGGAATGATAGTAGACTTCATTACTTCTAATTTTCCTGTGAAATTTGATGTATGACTCATGATAAAGGGTCTGAAGTTTATATCTTCATGAGCATAACTTCTTTGTTCTTAGCAAAGTAAGCTTGTCAACATCCTGATAGCTTAGTTTATTTAAGTTATGTATTTTTTTTTATTAAGTTATAGATAGAAACCATGCCAGCAATTTTTTATGTGAACAAATTATTGGAGCAAGGGCTAGAACAAAGACCGAGGTAACTATTTTTCTCAACAAATATATGGAATTTGCTAGGAAAACTATTTTCTCCAAGAAATACAACTTTTATCTTTCTGTTATATTCTGGCTTCCTTAAAGAAAAAAGTTTAACCACTGTTACTAGTTTGTTGTTTTGCCACCAGATTTTTTTTTTTTTTTTGTGTGTGTGTTTCTAAGTCCCTGGTTTTCATAACACCTTCATGTTTGAAAGGAAAGAATAAAGTTGCAGAGATCAAATAGATGGACTGATTTAAGCCATTGGTGTTTAAAGACTTGCAGCAAATGTTTGGCACTTGATCACTTACTACCCAAACTAAATTACAGACTTGTTTTCCTCTTTGATGGAAGAAGGGCAGTGTAAAAATTTTCTACAGAAGCAGTGTTTAGTTTTATTTTCTTGATGTTTGAAAAATAGCTGCTTAAATAGATATAATCTCAACTGTATGTTTCAAAGTCTTCGGAAACTGTAAGCGTGCTTCCTTATGGATAATGTATTTCATACTGAACTTTTACTTTAGTAAATGTTACATTTTGAAGTTATTGAAATTATACTTAAATGTGAAATGACACCTTTTATTGGTAGCTGGTTGAGACCTGGCATTTAGGTTGAACACAGGATGTTTCATCAATAAAACCATAACAAATGAGTTTACAGGCACAGTGGTATTTTTTAAGAGTATTGGTGGCAAAAATAAGCAGTGCTCTCTCATGTGGTTTCCATTAAAATAGCTAAGTAATTTTCAAACTCTGCTTTACAACTTTTGAAATTACTGTCAAAATCTCAAATAGCCAAGTTTAAACTATCCCTGTGATAACAGCAAAATTAAAGATTTCTTTGGAGTTACGGTATTGGTTCCAAAGTCCTTTTACCTTGTGCTTTTGAGGATATTTTAGAAAGCTTCTGGTATTTGTGTGCTGAATTGGAGATGGGAAACACATACTAGATTCTGGAGTATAAAAATTAAAAATGGCATTTATTTTTTATGGACAACACATAGAACATTATATCAGAGGAAAAATGTTCTCTATCTAATTCATTTTACTTGCATTTGAAACTAGACTGGAGGGTGGTTGCACTGTTACTCAGGGAGATAGCTTGTGTTTTGCTGCAGAGTATAATATGGGATATATCAAATATTACAAAGTGTGCATTTCCCAGTTTTAAAAGATTTTGCCTTTATTGATTTCCATGATTCCATGAGATTACCTTTATTTCCAAGTTTTAGAAGATTTTAACTTTAGTAGATTCTTATCCCAAATTTGATTTCAAAATAAGTGAAAATATATTTTATGCATAATTTTACAGGGGGGAAGTGAAGAACAGGCTTGCTCACTGAAGAACAAACGTGTTTGTTGTGATTTCATAGCAACTGGTGACCAGGTTGGTCAGGCAGGAGTTGCCCCTGGTAAAGCCATGCTGACTCTCCTGAATTACCTTCCTGTCCTCCATGTGCCTTAGCGTTTCTTCTAGGAGGGTCTGCTCCACGATCTTCCCAGGCACAGAGGTGAGGCTGACAGGGCGGTAGTTCCCAGGGTATCCCTTTCTACCTTTTATCAAAAAAAAAAAAAAAAGGATGCACTGTTTCCCTTTTTCCAGTCACCAGGGCCTTCACCTGACTGCCATTGCTTCTCAAATATCATGGAGAGTGGCTTTACAACTATATCAGCCAATACCTTCAGGACTCTGCAATGCATCTTGTCAGGTCCTGTGGACTTATACACATTGTGTGTGAGGTCTGCCTGAGCTGACTCTCCTATATCTTCCCATAGCAGCCCTCCTGGTGCAGGGCCATTGTGTTGGGAGTGAGAAGGGTGTTGATGACACCCATGTTGTGACTACCACTGAGCAGCGCTCGCACAGCACCAGGGCTCTTTCTAACATTCCCCCCACAATGGGATGGGGGGGCAGGAGCTTTGGGGAACATAACCAGGACAGCTTACCTGAACTGACCATAGGGATAGTCCATGACATATGACTTCAGCTCAACTATAAAGCCTAGTACAAAGGGGACGGACACAATGACGCTTCAGTCCTCCGGAGCAACCACTATGCATTTTGGAGCCCTGCTTTCCAGGAAAGGTCAGACATCTGCTGATGGGAAGTAGAGAATAAACCTTTGTTTTTGCTCTTTGCTTCTGCGCATGGTATTGCTTAACTTTTGCTTTCTAATTAAGCTGTCCTTGTTTTTTTACCCACAAGGCTTCTGTCTCTATCTTACTTCCCCTTCCCCTTTTGCTCTGTGGTGGAGGAGGGAGGGTGATAGTGGCTTGGTGGGCATAACTTGCTCAGCCAGGGTTAACCCACCACATATGTTCAGGTTCCTCAGGTGGTCACAGACCTGATCTTCACTTACAGCAGGGGGGACTTTCCCCCCTGGTCACTGTCTTGTCATACATTAACTCAGGAGGTGTGAGCAGAGAGGTTGCTGGTGAACACTGAGGTAAAAAGGTTGAGTACTTCAGCCTTCTCCTTGTCTGTTGTTACCACCTTGTCATTCTTGCTCATCAAGGGGGTGCACTTTCTTTGACCTTCCTAATAAGTACTGTATTGCTGAAGCTACAATTGTAAATCTGTATTTTAATTGTTTTCTAAAATTAATATGCTGATTATTAATTTGTAAAACTACTGACAGTAATAAGTTATGAGCAATCAGTCATTTTTGTAGTGAGAGATCCGAAATGATGATGATGATACTCCATATTTGAAATCTGTCACACCAAAGAATTTGTGACACTGTTAAACAGTGTCTTTAGTATTCACTCTCCTCAGTCAAAACACATCCTCTTCTAATGTTTTAATGTTCAACTAGAAAGCAGAACAGATAGCAGCCTTTTCTGGGAAAAAGAGAGTTAATAGTAATTCAATGAAATCAACAACTTTGAGGAAATTATTATAGCCACAGAGATTATAGGCAGTAGAGACAAGTTTTTACATCCTTTTTTAATACTAGGTATTTTTGCTTGCTAGATACAGTTGGCTAGATAATTTATTTAATGTAGGAGCTATAAAATCATTCAAGTTTGTAACCATTGAATTCACAATTTTAATTTCTTCATTAATTTAATTATAAATGAAATACTTAACATTTCTTTTGAACCATAGAAAATATTTTGTTTTAAACATCTTTCAAAAGCCTAAAATACCAATACAGGATGTTTCAAAACATTAAATGACAAGTAATGGTAAAAGAAAAGAAGCCAAGTGTTTTGTAGGAAGAACTGCAAGCAAAATGTTTTTGACATACTCTGTTTGTGTTTTTTCTTTCAAATGTGTTTCCTACAAAATTGACCCTTTTTTTTTTTTTTTTTTTAACATAAGCTACACTTTTAAAACAACTCTTCAGTTGTTTCTGGCTCTCTTGTTTTTCTGTCCTGGTAACTTCAATAGGGTAGTTAGACAAGAACATTGTTTTACTAAATTAGGTATAAATTACTGTTGGCATGTCCTCTTCCCTGTTAGAGTTGAAGGAGTGTCATCTTGTACCACTTTCTTTTCCTGATTTCCCCACAACTGTGGTTATGCTTCAGTGTGTCTCTGTCACAATGCAGATTTAAGGTCTTGAGGTGTGAAACCAGAAAGGAAGGAGGCAAGCTGTACTCAGAATTTCACTTCACAAAACGTGTCCTTACCCTTCTCCGCAATGCCTCCCAAATGTTTTGAAGCAACCCACAGAGTTGCTGCCTGCTGTTTATTCCTCCCTGCTGCTGCTTTGATGCTCGTTCTCTCCCTTTGTGTCAGGTTCTTGTTGGAAATGAAGGAACTGGATATAATATGTTGCTGGGGGAGATGGGGATCTGGCGTGATAATCCTTGAGGATGGTGGATGACTCAAATAATGTCAGTCTGGTGGCTGTGGTACGCAATGTAAGCATCAAATGTAAGCCTGGAGAAATATAAGTGAGGAAGCAAGGACTCTATTACGGATAGGAGCTTCGGGATGTGGAAGCTGTGGGGCTAGGACAGTGCTGTGGAAGTGAGACACTAGAGTGTATGGCATCCAGGAGGAGGCTGGACACCACCTAGAGAGGGAAGATATCAGATACCCACAATGGTTGGAGAAAGCCTTATACTTGCCCATCAGTGACTTCCTTTCTTACCTTTCATGTTGGGAAAGATAGAAGCAGCAGTGGCCCACTCTGGGTAAGCTTGGAAAGGACTCCATGCTTAGTGATAGTAGAACTGCAGACAGTCTGAAGTATAGTCAAGAAGCAGGATCACCTCATCCTAATCTTGTCCTTGGTTTCTTCTGCAGGGAAGGGATAGCCAGAAGAGTGTGTAGATAGATGCCTAATTAGAGTTTTGTCTACCAAAGTATACTTAGGTTTTGTGCTGCTCAGAAACTGCTGTGATATCTGTAAGAATACATTTTTCAGGGCATTAACCTTCCATCTGTGCCTTAGTGCAACTCATGCAGGAAGACAGTTCAGCAGCCAGGCAGTGAGGAACAGCAGAGAATTAATGGTTTTAGAAGGCTGTTTGTCCTCAACTCAGCTGAGGAAAAATATAGGTAGATACTCCATGCCAAGAACTCGTCACAGAAACAAAACAGAGCAGAACTCCATTCTCTTTCCCAGTTCACTGTTGCTTTAGAACAAAATGAAACCACATAGCCTAATTTTTGCTAAACATGTTTATTCTACTTAAGGTATGTGAGGTTTTATTTGTTTTGTTTTGTTTTGTTTTCTGCTACATGGTGTAGTGCTACTTCTACAAGTTTATTCTAAAAATGTTGGTGGTTGAAATTCTACATTGGTCTGTTCATCCTTTTTGGATACCTTTTTTTTTTTTTTTTTTCTCTCCCTTTGTGAGCTATACTTTTAAGTTGCATTGTATTTGCTTAATGTGGCATATAGACCCCTTGAGCTTTCATGTTAGTCATACCACAGCTCCTATCAGTGGCTTACTTTCAGGGCCAAAAACTGTTGATTTTTATGTGGCCCTGATAGGAGCTGCCTTCAGAGCACTGCAACAATAATAAAAATGAGGATTGTTAAAAAACATTTTTTTTTTAAAAAGAGGATGTAATGCACAATATCCCAGTTTCTTTACACCAAAGTCATGATTTGCAAATGTGACTGAAAGATTGACTTTACATTTCCAGAGATGATTAGCTGCCAGCTCTAATCAAATTGAGAAGTAATTAGCAAATCAAAACTTGATTAGTTCTTTCCTTGATTTACTAAGATTACAGTTTATGCAGTTTAAATGATGGAGGAGGGGAAATGTCTCTTCTCTGCATAAAGCCTACTGTTCTGTAGTAGGGAGCAACGGAAGAGAATCATTGCTTATGGGACTTAGCTACTTTGATACCCTGGCACCAGTGCTTCAATGAAAGTGATGTGGAGAAGCAAAGGCTTCATCCTTTTTTATCTTTGAAGTAATGTGCTGTGAATAGCTGTTGTGAGACTGGTTTGGGATACGTGTGACCCAGACAACCTCTTTTCTTTACCAGTGCTCTTCTTCTTCCATGAAGTGCTTCAGTGTTATTAAAGAACTATTAAAATGTGACGGTTAAGCATGCGATTCTGCAATAAAGTAAGTTATCTGATTGATGCATGTGCTGTAACAGTACAGGCAAGGTTGAAAGGGGAGCATGAGCTTGACGGTGCTGGAGTTCAGTTCTGGTCTCTGGCACCTACAGTCTGGGACATTTGCCTTTGCCTAATTTCTGCAATACTGGTTTTCCTTTCTGTGAACAGATATCATCCATTTTGTTCTTTCAACTTCTTGAACTCCGAGATCCTGAGGGAAAAAATAAATATCTTTGGAGTCTAAAATGTTCTAATTAAATCCCTCTAGGTACATAAATCAAATGCAAAACATTAAATTTTTATCGGTATTGGGCCAAAAGTAAATATGTACATTTTCACTATGCAGTTTGCTACAGTCTACTTTGTCTGTCTTCTCCTTGAGATTAGATGGCTGTAATGTTCTCCACGTTTACATTGTGACCAAGACACATTTTAATGCATCTTTTATACTTGAGTCTTGTTTGTTACAGAAGCAACTGTAGAGGAGAGCTTCTTTGAATTAATTTAATAGCAGAATTAGCAGGCCAGCTGTAATCCTATTGAAGTACCTTAAAAGCTGCACTTTTTGGAGTTAGCTTTATTAGAAAAGCAAGAGGTTTGGAACAAATTCAGAACAGAATGTGAGATGCTTAATTTTTTTTTCTGGAACTGCTGTGCCAGTATCTTAAAAATAAAAAGTACAATTTAATTAAACAGAAGACTAGAGAGATAAGCCTAGAGATATTACAGTATAAAGTACTGCAGAAATGCTGATATTCAGGGAGACCAGTTCTGCTCTTAAATGCTATGTATGGAACACTAATTAAAGAAAATTGAATCATCATTGTGTTTGTATATCTGAAAGCCAAATGGATCCCTTGCATAGTCTACATTTCCAAGTATATTCCAGAAACCATCAGAAAAAAAAAATGATGCTCTTTTCGATGGATGTTTTTTTTTTTTTCCTTTAGTTTTTAAGGCATTTTATTCTCAGACACGGATTGTTTATATAGCAATTTAATATATTGAGTATTTCTGCCTCAGGCTTCAAGGTTGTGGTATGGCAGCTGATCTATTTCTCTTTCGGATAAAGTATTTAATCCATAAAACTTTCCTTTCTCTAGGGGACATCAGTAGCCTTAAACATTACTCTTGGGCCTTCAAACTTGTATAGACTATTAAATGAACTGTTGTGTATTTTTTATCAAAAGCTTTATTTACTTTTTCTTGAGCTCTCAAGAACTACACCGTGGTTATCTTCTCCAATTGCTTTCCTCCTGCAGTTTCAACCTGCTATTAGGTACCCATCATCTTTTCCTGCATCTACTGATTAGGAAGCCTTTCTCTCATGAGACTCAAGAGTGGTCTCACCATCAGTTTGCAGGAACTGTCACGCCATCGTTGGATGTCTCCTCTAGTGCAGCCATGCCACACAATGAAATCAAATTTATTTGAATGAAGCTCTGTTTACCTTCTACTAAAACATGCTAGTAAAGGAGGTAGATCTCAAGAGGAACAGCAATGACAGGAATCCTTGACAAGCAGTGATGATGGCCAACAGCTCTGAATAGGCTTATACAATGTGTTCTGAGATATGAGAGGGCTTAAACTGATCTCTCTCTTGTCCCATTCAATAGTTAATTCAGGTGCCTGATAGCTGGAAGCTCAAGCTGATGGAATTCATCCTCTTAGAAGGGAAAAAATTAGACTTCATCATTTTTAGCTGAAGTTCTTACAGGAATAAGCAAAAATTAGCCATCTTTTCTATGTAAAAGCAATAGATCTGCTGTGACTATGTTGATGTCAAGGCTGATTTTAGTTGCAGAGCACTGAGTTTTCACTGAAGGGCTGTGGAGTTTGGTTTTAGCTTGGAAGTGTTGCAATGGGACAGGCAACATTTGATAAAATGTGCATTTGTCAAAAAATAAGATATTATCAGTGAAAAAGAGGGATACATAACTGAAACTTTTTAAGTTTTACAATTGAAATTTAGAGTGTTTTCTTTGGGTTATGATTTTCATTTTATATTTTTGTTTGCTTATATTTCAAACTCCTTACATTTTTTACTATGAATTATATTGTTTGCATGCTTGCACTCAATCTTGCTGATAGAATTATTTTATCAATTTTTTTTTGTTTTCCTAATGGCGGTGGTTTGGAAAACAAAAAAAAAAAAAAAAAGGATTGTCAGAAAAGCTTTGGAATGAACCTCAAGGATTTTAGCAGGCAGCAGGTTTACAGACTGTGATAGATGTCTAAAAGGTATAAAGAATATTGTCTCACAGGTATCTTAGCAGCTTCGTTTGGGCTGTTTGTATAAAAAAAATGTTGCAGGTTTTTGGGATTACTGCTATATATAAAGGGCTTTTTGAGAGCCATGACTGCATCTTCCATTAAATTTGTCCCAGGTCTAGCAGGAATAGAGTTAACTTTATCCATAGCAGCCCATATGGTCCTGTGCTTCCTATTTGTGGTTGATAGCACACCACTGTTTTGTTTGTTGCTGAGCAGTGCTTGCAGGATCTCAAAGCCTTCTCATTTCTACCTGCACAGACACTGGTACATGGGGTGTGAGAGAGAGGTTGGAAGGAAATGCATCTGGGACAGCTGACCCAACCCGACCAAGGGGATATCCCAGACCATACAGTGTTCAGCCATTAACGCTCAGGGAAAGGAGGAAGAAGAAGGGGCATTGGGGGTTATGGAGTTTGTTTTCTCACTCAGCCTTCAATGCGTGCTGAGGCCCTGACAGCCTGGAAGGTGGCTGGACATCTGCCTGCTGATGGGAAGCAGTGAATTTTGCTTTCCTTGCACACAAAGCTTTTGCTCTCTCTGTTAAACTGTCAGCATTCCAATCCACGAATCATCTTCACTTCCATCCTGCAAAAGAGGGGAATGAGCAGGAGTCAGGGTGGGTGTTTGGCTCCTGCTCAGGGTCAGCCTCCTGTAAAATGATTAAGGTGAAAGAAGTTGCTGTAATTTGTTGGCTTAAAGGAGGTAGTCTATCACAGGTCTTGACAAAAAGTGTCAACAGGAAGGTACCTCTCTTTTATTGAGAAATGTTGGGAAACAAAACCATGGGTTCTGTCAGGAGTTGAATTTGGAAGGAAAATAACTGTTTAATCCTTTAGGATCATTTCCTCAATATTGGGCTACATTTCTTATGTCCCATCTGTAAGTTATATCTGCCAAGCCTCTGAAATAGGGGCAGAGGTTATGGGCATTGGCAGTTCCAGGTCCTTTTCTGAGTCTTCACTTTTTTTTGATACTAGTATGTTTTCAATACGTACTTACCCAGTGTAAACTGGGTCTTGCTTCAGCAAATTAACCAGCAGCGTATGCTGATACGCTGTAGCTGCATCCATGAGATTGTCCTTGAAATCAAGGTCTTATCTGTTCTTGCTGATCTTCAGACATCTACTGCTACAGTGGTGCCATGGCAAATTCTTTGTATCTTTTTCCCTGTCTGTTCTGTTCTCTCAGTGGGAATTCTTTGTGAAATAAGATTACTTTTAAGTAAGCAATCCAAGGTTCAGGGTTTCACAAACTCCTGTTTATCAGTATGGCATTAAAATACTAATTATTAATGACATCCCAATTTTCCAGTATTTGCACTGGAGTTGAGCATTGAGTAGGTAGGTAGAGTTTAAAAGGTTTTAACTGTAGAAGCACTGTGTCTCAACAGATGTGGTGGTGCTTCATGCTATGTGTTGCTGTAATTAAGAAGCATTAAGAAGTTGTTTTTCTTTCGGTGATTTCAAACATGTTCCTGCAATTCAAATTTTAGTGAAGATCTTAACCTGTACTCCACTAGTACAATTAAGTTAATTGACAAAGCAAAACTAGTTTGCAAAGTTATTGTAGATTTTTCCATCTCCTCAGTTTCGATTAAGCTTTGTAGTTTGATGCGTTTCTTCCTGTTTAAGTACAATTATTTTTCCACAGTATACAAGTTGTAAGAGTGAAGTGCTCTGAGTAAACAGTGGTTATTGAAATAATCTTGGAGGTGGACTACTTTTTGCAAGTTTTGATTGTCCTCTTCTGTTTGAGCAGCTGAGTTTTGTACTTAGTATTTACTTCATTTATGTGCAGCTTTGACTTGCACTTTAAAATACATTAGGCTTTTTGTTGTGTTGTTTGTTTCCTGAAGATCAAGAACTCTGCTGTATTGCAGAAACAGACGTGGCACATTAAAACAACTGTAACTGCAGTAGATGAAATATTAAGAGACTACAAATCCTTTAAACTGTTGATGGATTAGGGCAGAAATTATAGCAATGCTGAACATTAAAACTGACACTGTCAAAAAAAAAAAAAATATGGTTTTGGTAACAGCAGTATTAAAAGTTGGTTTGCTGCTCTAGGGATCCTACAGTTCTGTCAAATACTGTTTATGGGTGACTATGTTATCACTCAAGCTAAATAATTCACTCTTTTCAAAATATGTATTGCTTTGCCATGCTGTTGACTAAAATTATTCTTTTGATTGTCATCTAGGTGAAAGGAGGACAAATACAGCTAAAATAAGATTAGATGCAAGATCACAGGTAGTGTTTATAAAGTATGTCTAAATACATATTTTTAAAACAAAATGTTTGTTCAGTGTTTGGATACAAGCATCTGTCCAGTCCCTGCAATCATGAGATACCAAAATTACTTCCTTCAGTTGAGTACCCTGCAGGATAGCAAGCAAAAGTTTTTCTCTTGAGTATGATGATGTTTGTACATTTTGGTGGAAGTCCATAGTCTGCCAAGTTTAGGCGGTTGCTGCACATGTTGTCCTGTCATGCCATTTCATGAGACTGTTTATTGTGATCCTTGTCACCCCACGGGACATGAGGTGGTTTTGTGCTGATAGTCTTGAGTTCACGCAAGTGGTGTGAACTGGACCTGAGTGAAGTAACTCCAGCCATTTAATTGTATGACTTAAGA
The DNA here is from genome assembly GCF_000691845.1 of Merops nubicus. NCBI lineage: Eukaryota > Metazoa > Chordata > Aves > Coraciiformes > Meropidae > Merops > Merops nubicus. Next base: position 40,840 of record NW_008613121.1, on the reverse strand, counting down.
TCCTAATGCAAAGTACCAATGTATTTCTCCTGGATTATCACTACTTTGAGTCTTGCTGCAAATTGAGAGCCTTCAGAGAGAGTGAATGATTTGAGCATTGTAGTGGGAGTGCTTTAGGTGACTAAAAGGAATTTGCAGAGTAGCCAGGCTGCTGGCACTTCCCTGACCAGACTGTCCCAAAACCTTATGCATTTTGCCTGAAATACCAGTGTGATGCATTGATCTTCCCAGTATTTGAGCAAAAGGATACAGGGTTAAAATGCACCTCTGCACTTGCACAATGTGATGGGTTAACCCTGGCTGAGCACCAGGTGCCCACCAAGCCACACCATCACCCTCCTTCTTTCCTCTTCCTCCTCCACAGAGTAAAAGGAGAAAGGAAAATAAGATGGAGACAAAAACCCAGTGTGGGTAAAACCAAAGACAGTTTAATGGACAAGCAGAGGCAAGCAATGCTGTGCATGGTAGTGAAGAGGAAAACCCAAAGATTTATTCTCTACTTCCCATCAGCAGGCAATGTCTGGCCCCTTCCTGGGAAGCAGGGCTCCAAAACGTGTAGTGGTTGCTCCGGAGGACTGAGGAGTAGCCCCCGCCTTTGTACCAGCTTCATAGCTGAGCTGACATCATATGGTGTGGAATATCCCTTTGGTCAGTTAGGGTCATCTGTCCCAGTTATGTTCCCCCCAGGCTCCTGCCCCCCCATCCCATTGTGGGGGGAATGTTAGAAAGAGCCTTGGTGCTGTGCGAGCACCGCTCAGTGGGAGTCACAACATGGGTGTCATCAACGCCCTTCTAACTAGGGTGATAGCTGGCACCTGAGCAGTCACAGAATTCCTGTGCATCTGGACATGGTATTAACACTGTCTGTGGAGGTCCCAGCATTGAGATGAGACTGGCTCATTGAAGAACATTTTGACACACTTGAGGAAAGACTCCCTTGTTCACAGTTAGTTGGACACCTGGTGCTGCTGACAATGATACCTCTGGTGATGGTGGTGGAAGTCTCACCAACTGTCATGACTGTCTCACAAGTAATGCAGAAACTCCTTGTGAAGCATCTGTGAAGCACCAGGTAAACTGGAATGCGTGGGAAAATTTCTAATGTTTTTACTTGGTCTTTTATGATCTCACTTTCTATTACTGCATTTGTAGGCACTTCCAGGCCAGCTCCCTAAACGCTTACAGTTTTTATTATTATGCATGTTGATCCAGGAGGCTGGACATATGGAACTTCATCTTGTGTATGAAAGTCTGTTGACTTTGAAATAAATATGTCCATTCCAGTCTCTGAATCCTAACCATTTCCAAGTCCAATCTTACCTAATACAAAATTCTTTGGTACAAGTGATGTCTCCAGTTTCTTTGAGACTAATCCTGTATTCCTCTTAGAGGTGATGTAAGAACAAGCGAGGGCACAAGATTTTTGTCTTTATAGCCATTTGCAGTGAAACATACTTGTTTAAAATGTGTGAGGGTTGGCTACGTAACTAGATTTGTATTTCAGCTGTTGATCAGTAAAATCTAGGGGTCTTGTTTGCTTCTTTACTCAACAGAGAACAAAAGACACTGCAGAAGACTGTAGGAGGGCTGATTGTTTTCACATCCGTATTTCCCTAGAAAAGACAGGTGAAACCTGAATGCTTGATTATTTTTTTTTTCCCCTGCTGATGTATGTAGAGGTTTTTCTGAGTGACAATGTTAAAATTTATGGTGATCTATTAGGCAATTGCCTTGCTTAATGACATGTTTCAAATATATATTGACATGTCAAAAAAATTTAGCTTTCATCTTATATTTATTCAGCTTTCTGAAGGACTGTGATCTCATCATGAGAATGTGCTATTTAAATTAAAAGAACTAAGGACAGTGGTTTTGCAAGGCAATGTGGAAGTATATGGTTTGGGAGTTTATGTGGTATTTTTTTTTTTCTTTTGTTTGGGAGTGGGGTTTTTTTGTTTGTTTGGGAGGTTTTTTGGTTTGTGTCTGATAAATATGACATTCCATACCAGAAGACTAACAGAACCAGCTTTCACAGAATTTCCAGTACAAATAGGAGTTTGGGAACCTCTGAAATCTTTTCAGGCTTTCAAACCCCTCTTAAACAGCAGAAATAGTTCAGAAGTGAGGTGATCTGTGGCATGTAGGATGGATGCATTTCTTAAATTGAAGGCTTTGCGGAATAGTACTCTAATTTGTTTTATTGTGTGGTCTGTAAAGGTAAGAGGGCATGTCTGTTTACAGCACTTATGCAAATAGGTGTGTATTCTTTTCTGCAAATGTTATCAGTTATATCCATTCCAGAAGACTAGCTTCTTTTTAAAAAGCTCAATTAATCATGTCATATAGCTCTGCTATTCAAATGGCTGGGTTTGTTTTCTTTTTAGTATTGATTAGATGGTAAATTGTGACTTCCTAAAGATCAACAAATTGAAAGCCATTATTTCTAAAGCAAAATGGAAATGTGGGAACTCGAAGCTCTAAACCTGGATACTCAAACTGTAATGCAAGTAATGCACTGGTAGGATAGGCATTTTCTTTTGAGGGCATGATAAAAGCACTGTTACATTATAGCAAATGACTGACTTTGTATTTGCAAAAGAGACCACTCAAAAAAAAATCAAACTGAATATTTTCTTTCTATTATTGAGGTAAGTTTATCAATCCATTTACCTCTCTTAGAAATGCTTATCAGTGTGTGATCCATTCAGTATTTTTCCTCAGAGTTCACCTGGCAGACACTGCTGCTTTTTTATGACTTGAGAGAAGGAACACCAACTTCTACACATTCCTCTGGTGGTTTAGTTTATTAGGGAAATGATGCATTTAACACCCCTACAAACAAATCAGTTGTGTCATGGGATATTAACTTTCTCTTGCCTGAATTAATGAAATCTGTTTGAGGATAATTTTTTCCCAACCTCAAGTGCCTTAAATAGAAGGTTATTTTCTGGCAGAAGCAAATGCAGTTCACAGATGCAATAAACTGCAAGGTCTAGTGAGTGAACCACAAAATGTTAAAGCTAAAATGATGTTGCATGTTAATTCAGAATTCTCCTCTGTGGAGTAATTCCACAGCAATCAGGCACCCATGTCAATATTTTGTTTCTCTGTGCAGTAGTTTTGGAAACGCCTAACTTAGAAGGAGTAGGCCTGGGGGGGCAGGGGGAAATAAGGCAGAAGGGGATAAATCTGTCAGGTTTTAGGAAGAACAAAGGCAGATATCCAGAAAATAAAACCTAAATTTTGCTTTTAACCTTACCTTCTATATCAGCCACTGTCCAAGGAACCTGTGTGGTAGAGAGTTGACTAGTTGCACTTCTTATTGATATTCTCTAGTGTTACTCATGCTTGTAGGTCAGGTAAAAGGTCATTCCACCAAAGAGAGGAAAAGATGCTTGCCAGCCTCAGGTTAGCACTGTCTCTGGAGGTTTATATGTCAGCCGCTTGGATTTCACTGCATACTTTTATTAAATACCAGAGCTACCATGTAGTCATTCAGGAATTAATGAAAACCATATAAACTCTTCCTGATTAACATTATTCTAGGCATATTATAGTTCTGATGTATGTGATTGAGAAGATACCTGAATTTGTAATTGTATGAATGCTGTACACCTTTTTCTCTTTATCAAGAGCTGAAACAGAAAGATAATGTTTAAATATTAATCTGAAACTTTTTAACCAAACTTCCTTGGAAAAAATCCTAATTACTGAACTGAAGAGAAAGCATGAGGTTGTCAGCAAAGCCACATTTTTGATTTTTTTTTTTTAATTTTGTTGCTGCCATATTATACTCTTAACACTAGTGGGAAATAGATCAAGCAGTCACCTGCCAGCAGAAATCTCTAAAGGATAGCTCATGTTTTCTTCCTTAGCCCTTGCCAGATTTATGAGTTTGCCTCTACAGGAAAATTTTCAGAAAGATGTTGGAAGAAGAACTAGTGTTAACAATAACCTATTTGGAGTCTATTCCCTGCAAAATAAAGCCTTCATCTTTTAGATTTTAAAAAATATTGCTTTAAAAATATAGAAAACATGCAGGCTGAGAGGACAGGCTTTTAAGCACTTAAAAGAGACTTAGGAATATCCTCATCTATTTAAAATATTTGACAATACTATGATTTTTTTAACTAACATTTTCATTAACTTTGGTATTTTTAAGTACTTTTAAACTGGGAAATAAATTTGAAAAGTTGTGGTAGTGCTGTGATTATGAGTGGATTCAAATGGATATGTTTGTTTTTTCTTTAGTAACTTTAGTGTCTCTATGTATTGAGTGAATGGATTAAAAAGAAAAAAAAAAGGCACAACACAGCAAAACAATCAAAATAGAGGGAACTTGAAGTCTGAATATGTTCTAACATACCATTGTAAAGCTTAGGGTTTGGTGCTTCCACTAGAGGATGGAAACCTTAATATCAGTGGAGGAATTTCCCCCAAGTAATACTGTAATGATATTTGCTCTCTGTGAGAGGTGCAGACTTTTAAAGGAAACAGGAAAAACAATTATAGCTGTGATGATAGAACTGCTTAAGGTGATGAAAAGGAGTGAGTATTTTTACCTCTGTTTCTTTTCCAGTACTCTGACTCTTTCAGGGAATTTGTATATATTAGCTTTGTGATCAGCATTTTCTCTTCCTCATTCGGGGTTCAACAAAGAGGGAAAAAAAAATCCAGCTTATCTGATAATTATTGATATCATATTAAAAAGAGAAGCAGGAAACAAAATAAAGAAGTATATGATTCTTGGTCACATACAAAGTCTCCCCCTCCAGCCCTCAGCTGTCAAACAATCCACTTTCAGTTTGATTTGTGAAAGAAGGTTTTCTGTTCTCTTGGTTACATCTAAGTGGGCAATGACCCAAAGTTTTTGTCTCTGCTGAAAAATCTTGGAGCCTGTCATTTCAGATACATAAGACTTTGAGAATCAATTTGATTATTGTCCCTGATAATAAAGAATACCATTTAAGTATAGAAGCACATTACATGTGTTGAAAGCTTTTCTTGCTGTAACATCTTAGCTTATACTCATTACAGTAGAAATAAGATGTATTTATGGTTCAGTGAAAAAGTGGATATGGATTCTACAGAAGATGGATTTTCTTCAGTTTTCCAAGTATTTGGATAATTTCTGTTTTCTTTTATTCTTTTAATAGCAACATTTGTTTTCTGTAGTTTTAATTCAATCATGGCCTTGCTATCATGTTCATTAAATATTTATTTTGAACTGTTATTCGTATTGCCACTCATCACCATTAATGCCAAGAGACTAGTGTTATATTTTGACCTCTTATTAGTATTCTTAGCATATTAAATAAAAAAGTCTGTCTTCAATAATTGATAAGATAAAGAAATTTAATGTTCTGCGACTATCTCATTTTTCCTCATTTGGCTCCTTTATAAAGATGCTGTGCAGCCATCTTCCTAAGCAGAGAGCACATTCCTTGCCTAAGGCCAAAACAATTATCTGCCATCATAAAGAAGTTAAACCAGTGCAGACGAGGGGGAGGAAAGGCTTGAAGTGCTAGTTATAAATTCTAGCAGCAAATCTGTGGAAAAGTGAAAAGAATCAGTAAGGGTTCGTTTGGAAAGCAAAGCTATGTCCTATTTGGTATAGAAAATACTGGGCTGCAGAGTTAGGACGAGCTGAAAGGGTAAGCGTGCTGCAAGGTCTTTGCATGTTTGCATTTTTAAATGACTATGACTTGAGAAGTCGTTTGGCTAAAGAGAGACATGGTTTTCTATCTCTCTGTATATACTTAGACATATAAAAGGATAGCATTGCTGACTGGAAACTATGGCTTGATATATTAGAAAGGAGTATTTTGACAATGGCTTCTGAAATGATTTGTCCTTTACTGGTTTAAGCTTCTGCATTTATTTTTCATGTCTTTTCAGTTAAAGCATTTGAAATAATGACTTTTTCACTGATATCAGACCTAGGCTTGTATCTTAATGAGCACTATTTTATTAAGTTGCAAAGTTACCAAAAATACACAATGTTGCTTTTTATCCATATGATTGAAGAATCTGAGGCCTTAAGAAATGTTTGTGCTCTTGCACAATTTGTCTGCTTTAAGCCAAAAACAAGCATAGTAATCAGCTTTTTTTTTTTTTTTTTTTTTTTTTTGAAGGATATTGCTCAGGGATCCATTAATTTTGGTGTCACATAGCTGATCTCATGGATAAACTACTTGTTTATGGATGCTGAATTTCTAGAGACCAGAATATAAAATATATTATGAAGAATTTTTTTCCTTGGGATAGAAAGGTTTCATATGAGCATAAATATTCCCTGTTGAGAACACTGTCAGCTAGGCACAGCTTTTAAATGAAAATGTTTAAAAACCATTTTGCTACAAAATAATGTTGATTTAAAAAAAAAAACAACTCTCCCCTCTATACCCCATCTTCTCCTCCCCCAGCTCCTTCTAGTACAGATAAATCTAAGATTTTGATAAAGCTTCTCTTTTTTAAAACATGATCCTAAAATATGCCATGCTCTAGCCGTTTCTCAGACTACTCGTATCTTTTATTGAGTTTAAAAAAGGTATATTCACAGTAACGTTTTTAATTAGAATTGTTTTACATTAGTATTTTTATTCATTCACTGCATAAGTGATAAGACCATGCTGTACTACTTGATCTATAAACACAGAGGTGAAAGAAGGTCCATGTCTTGCAAGAATAAGAAAGCTAAATACGGACCAAAAAAACCCAGAATCAAACAGAAAAATACAAAGCAGTAAGGTGGTGTCATGATCCCGGCTGGCACAGTGGGCTGTAGTTTCAGTGTAGTAACAACCTTTCCTGTTTCAACAAAGGGGCTTTTTCAAGAAGACTAACACTTTAGATTTGCCAGCTTGTAGAATAGTCATTAAATGGGCTTTGGAGGCTTCCAGCCTGGGTTGAGAAGTAGAAACTGGTACCTTAACATCAAGGTAGCAAATAGGATAGGGTGCTTAAATGATGAAACCTTATGTTTAGGCAATTAAAAAAAAAAAAAAAGTATGCAAATGGCTTTGGAAGAGTGCTGATGGAGTACAGATGAGTTACAGTTGTACTGCGGTTCAGAGTGAAAGGGCTGGAAACCTTTTTAAGTTGTGCAACAGCATGCTGCTTCACTGAGATGATCCAGATTGTAGCAGCCATTGCTAGTGGGGTACTGCAGTGTGCATGTATGTGCCAATAAACCTTTTCTTCGGCGGTAGCCACATTTGGAATGGATTTAAGCATTTCAAAACTGCACTTTTCTAAGCCAAAACAAGGAACGCTGCCATGCAGAAGCCAGCATGTGTTCTTTTTTTCTGTTTAAAAAGATGAGAAGCTCTGTATTTTAGAGCTGTTATGCAAAAGACATCTGTGGACCAACAAGGTGAAAGACTTAGCAGAGGGTATAATCAGTACAGTAATTTAAGTCGAGTTTAGAAGGCTGAACTGCAGGGGGTTATTACTACAGGCAGTATTCATGAAAGAGATTTTAAAAACCAGAGAGGAGTGGGGAAGGAAAGAGGGTGCAGTATGAAGAGCTTCAGTTGAGCCATAGGATGTCTGAGTTGCATGCAAGATATCCATAGAAAACGCCAGAGGAAGAGGCTAATGAGATTGCTGAGATAGGAGCTTAGAGATTTTTTATATGCTTACTTGTTATTTGAGTTTGTGGATGGGATTATGCAGTTATGAGATTTATGTCAAGTACAATGGTCCTAAGGAATCTTGCCGAGATCTGGTGTAAAAGGAGGAGACTGCTGAAGGTCACTGAAAGAAAAATTAGAAAACAGAAAGGAATGAAGCCATTAAAAAAACAAATGGGCACATAAAAGTTATTTGTTTTGTTTTGTTTTTTTAAAAAAAAAACAGATCTGGAATTTAGGTTAGCTAGACTTCAAAAACTTGGAACAAAGGGGCACCACTACAATTAAAACAAAATGAGGAAGGGTAGGTTAAGTTAGTGCAATAAAGAATGTTTTGAATTTGTTCTTTAAAAAGTTTGAAAGGAAAAACAGAAGTTTGAGAAGGAGAGAGCTAAAGGAGAAAGACAAGTAGTTACTTATGAGTTGTCTGTTTGTTTGTTTTCCTGTGAGGACTCCAGATACAAAATATCCTTTTCCAGGGACAGAAATCAGAGCTCTTCAGTGACCTTTTACATTCTTCAAAATATGAACACGATAAATGTGTAAGGAATGAAGTGAAGGCCTTGTCAAGAAAGTAATACGTTTTTGTGGAATGAGGTGTTTCTTGTTTTTAAAACCATACATAGTATTTAAATATGTTGTAGAATGGAGCCAGAGTTCCTTTTTTTTTTTTTTTTTTTAATTAAATTCAAGAAGCAAAAGGATTATTCTGGATTTAATATTTATGCTCCTCTAATAAAATTTGTAGTAGCAGCTTATTTTATACATAGCCTTTCTAAGTGCTGTAAAGAATTTCTCTTATATAATAAAAAGATGTCTCTAAATAACTTAGCTATGACTAATAAGAAAATTGCTTGTTTTCCTTTTATAGTGTTTTAAACAACCTTTTAAAATTCAGTTTCAAGAAGCTGTACCATTATGTGTAAGTCCATATAATATCAAATAAAAAAAATAAATTTCTCATCTATGTTTTTTTTTCTCCTATTAACTCTTTAATGGACTTTGTTGAGATAAAAACTGTCCATAATAATGAACACTAAAGTTCATTTTATAAACTAGTCCATGAGGGTCCAGTTATGAACTTACCACTGACTATTCTGAAAGCTCTTAAAATCTAGTAACTACTTGTCTTTACATTAGGAGGCCACAGATATATATGTTTACACGTATATATCTGTAGCATACTGGATGTGAAAGAAGTGTGTCATGTTCAAAAGGCAAAGGCTGTACAGAAAAAAACACAACTTTTCAGGTCTAAGACTTTCCTCATAAATGTGAATGTTTCAGTATTGTCACCTAGAATACCTTATATATTAAGAAGTGAGAATTTTAGAAGACAAAAGCTGAAGTAATGAACAAATGTGAAATGTCCATCGTTCTTATCTGTCAGCAAAAAGTATTTTGAAGTATGAAAGTGATTGAATTTTTAATATACACTTAATTGAGTAACTTGTCTTAACGTGTCCAAAGCTTGTCAGAAAAGACAACAGGTATGATCGTACTTGATTATGATAGGTTTATTTCCCACCACCCCAGTGTAACTGACATTATGTAAGCCTGGTGTTGCAGTGCGCCTCCTGGAGACAGAGGTTTCTGTTACCTCTTTGTCCCCAGACATGGGCACACATCCAGAATTTTCCATCTTTCCCAGGTTGTGGTTGCCTTAGACACCACAAGACCAATCCCCTAACACCCATTGGACCCCTGACCTGTAGGTAACCCATCCATGTATCCTTACAGGACAATGCCTTTGTAAACCCACCTACCTACCTGTTAAAAACCCCTGGCCCCAAGGCCACATGCTCTTTCGCTTCTCCCCTGGGGTGGGTGCTGTTTCAGTTCCTGCCTTAGGTGTTTTTGTTTGTTATTTTCATATTATTAAACCCTTTTATTTTGGAAGAAAGCAATCGTTGCCCATCCCTCCTTTACTCGCCACTGTCCTCCTCTTTGCTGAAGACCACCCTGGAGGTAATACGGGGGTCCCGCTGGGGGTGTTTTCTTCCCGGGCAAAACCAGCGGGTATAAAACCCTCCAATATTTTTGAAAAGTAATAGTCCGAAGTTCCTGCTTTTAGAACAGAGAATGCCTTTTTGCATAAGATAACTGCATCAGGGGTTGTTTACTTGAGATTTTGGCAACAGACAATTTTGCATAAGAGTTGCTGGAGCAGATCTGCTGGTCTTAAAGTAATTGTTTTGCTTAATACGTTAATGGTAAATGTTTGTGAGTTTTCAGTTATTTCTATAAAATGGTCAAAGCCTGTTTCTGAGGCACTATCTCTATTAAGAACCTTGCCCTTCTCAAATGTGGTGTTTTGCTTTCCAACTCTTTCAGCATTCAAGGGTCATGATTATCATATTGTCAGATCATCAAGATTCCTGGTTTTATAGTTAGGCTTTTTTTTTTTAAAATTTGTTCCTCCATTTGTAAATTAAATTTGATTTGTGAGTGTGAAAATTACTACATAATCTAATGCTGTCTTGGGGCAAGTCATAATTTCCTGATGATGTCCAGTTGTTTCTTACTGGAGCTGGAAATGACAGAGTTTTCCCTTCCATCAAGTGAAAACGATGTTTTTTTATTAACAAGCACAGTGTGATTAAGATATGTAATAAAAATTAATTTAAATGCCTTTTCCAGTTTCGCCCACTTAACAGAGGGAGAGTAATTGCACATACGGACCATTGCTGAATGCCAGTGGTTCCAAGGCTGAGGATGGCAGTGCTGTTCCGTTGGTGGTGGATGCAGACCTGCATCACTCCTGTAACTGCAGTCATTTGCTGTTTCACTGCACTGAAGAGGGAGACTGAATATTGCCCGATTCCTTTGCCCACAGTTACATTTTCATCTGTCATTGGGCAAAATGGATATGTTCCAAGAAAATTATTTTCTCCAACTTAAAGGAGAAAAACAAAAAGAAAAGCTATGATTCATACCACTAGGGGTTCATTAAAATGTTTCACTCTGACAGTGTTACAGCTAAATATTCCTATTCAGCTAGTGATAGTTCATACTGGCTGTGGAAACTTTCAGATACTAAAAGTTTTTAATTTGGAAGTCCTTGTTTAGTTCTGAGTATGAATTTCAGTGAATTTTCTTATAAACCTAATGCTCCTGAGATGCACTTGTTAGATTTCAGAACAAGCCAACCACTGAAGAATGCAAAACATGCCCTTTGTTTCCTAGGCAATAGCAGGTGATGGGAGCGTGTGGCCCCCTCAGCCCAGCCCTGGCCAGCAACCCATATGCCGGCTACTATAGAGCAATCAGAAAAAAAAAAAAAGATATATGCTACTTGTTATTTTATGCTTGCTATGAGGAGTTGGTTTTCAGAAGAAAACAGTAAATTAATAACCAAACTAGGTTTTATAGCTTCTCTCCAGCTTCTGAAGTGTTTGTACATAGATGAGAGAGAGCGCAATCTAAGTTTTCAGCAGTCGGATTCCTGTCACTCATAAATATCTTTTTCCTGAGGGTACCCTCAAGCAGTATATATTCTATTGAAAATTTTTCTTTGGATGCTTTTTTTTTTGCAGGAATGTCAGGCTTACTCAGAAAAATCTGATGCCTGTGGATTTTGATGTCAGAGAGAAAAAGCAAACTTTTCTGTAGATGCTCCAACAAGTCAACCTGATGTTTTTTGGATCCAGAGTTCTTGCAGTTATTAGCAAAAGACTATTATAGCATGAATTAATGCAGTATGAAAAGGAACCATCAAATTTGGTCTTTGGTGGATAAGAATTTTATTTCTTGAAATGTAACTGGGTTTCCTGGCATCTACTATAGATGAAAGTGCCAGTGCAAATTCAAGTTTGAATTTCCTTGCCTAGGATTCTGTGAATATCAGTGGTTAACTGTAGTTTTTTTCCTCAATTTTTTTTTTTTTTTTTTTTTTTGGTAACACTCTGTAGAAATATTTTTTTTTTAAAAAAATAATTGCAAATTTAGTTACATCATCATGATGATGATTACAGTATTCTCAGGAATGTGTTACAGAATAAACTAACAAGTGACTTGAACTCTCACATCAGTAGTCAGTTTACTAAGGACAAATTCAGATAATTCATAGCATAATGTAATATTACCAACTTTATTAAATCCTGTGGTTATCTTGTGCAAATAGTTGTCAAATATTTTATAGCATTATTGAAATATGTTTTGAATCTAGGGTCTTACTCAGGGAAAAAAAAAAAAAAATCAATTAGATACCATACGTAAGATTCCCTTGCCAGAAGCCATTTAATGTCACCTTTAGATTAACTATAAACCTGTACAGGTTTATACACAGTGAAATTTTCTGCAGGCTGTTGGAACTGCTGGCTTGTTGCTGCTGTTGTTGTACCGGAAGTAAAAGCAGAGAAACGTTTCACTTTTTTGTCTGACCTGGTACTAAAAGAAGAATCGACAGCAAGAAAAATTTCTGGTGACCAGGAAGATGAAAGGTATTGGTTGCTGAAAGAGACATTATGTAATTCTTTGGTAGGTCTCATAAAGGTTTGGTTTGATGAAAAATTTAAAAGTCTGTATAGCAAGGTGGTGCTAAGGGGCACGAGCACTGGTATAGGCACAAATAACGTCAAATAAAAGGTAGAAGAGAGTAGTGGAACCTCTTAGGCAGAAGGTACGGGGAGACATTGAGTAAGGAGCTGCAATTGGGAGCAAATTAATGTGACATCAGATAGACTAACTGTGAAATTAAGATCAGAATTTATTAGAATTAGAACTGATTTTGTATGCCTGGAAGGAAGTGTTGTCCTTAAGGGAAAGTTTCCATATTAAGGTGTGTTGCAAGTAGTGTAGGTTATGCCATTGGAAAAGGTCGCTCTGTCTGGTTTCCTCGTGACACTGAGTAGCAAAGCAAATAGTAGAATTTGTATTCCAAGCCCAAAAGTCTTTATGGAGCAGACTTTCATCATCTCTCTTTCCATTGATCAGATGGCTTTTCACTTAGTGCAGTGCACTAGTGTTGAACTATGACAAAGTGATCTTGGCCTACTGTGTTTTTAACCTCTGACTTTATAGAAAACATATTTGAACTTCAAATGTGAAGAGAAATATTATGCAATTATGCCATCACTGTCTCACTTATCTTACTAGTATGGGATTTACACAATAGTGACTAACTTGTGAAGCAGTAATCTACCGCTACCTTAAATTCCTATTATATTCTCGTCTTCCTTCTCTTACCATTGTATGAGTTAGAGCAAAGTCAACAAGTAATTTGATTTTCATTCACATTGTGTGCCATTATATTTCACCTAATTTGCAGTACTTAAAGAGTTTGGGGTTTCCCCTAATTTTACCTCAGTAAAAGTTCCAGAAAATATATAGTGGTTTCCCCTTTCATAATTTTTGGAGTGCAACTATGAGAGGTCACTTATTATCAATAACAAAAGAGAGCTCCTCCTGCCACTGCCTGTTCCCTTGGTAAATTTTACCCAATAAAATCCTTTCCACACTGCCAAGGTACTTTCTGTCATTTTATTATTAGAGAGCTTTCACCATTGAATAGCTGGCAAGAGTGATATTTTATCCATTTTAGGTATTTGTAGATAAATTCACTTTTTTTTCTTGACAAAATATTTATAGTTTGAATATAGATAAGGTGTTTAACCTCATGTACTGGGTCTGGTTGGGTGGAGTTAATTTTCTTCATAGCAATCTCTATGGTGGCGTGTTGTATTTGTGAAAAAAATAATATTGGTAACACACCAGTGTGTTGTCCACTGCTGAGCAGCACTTACACCGCATCGAGGCCACCCCTTTCTGTCCGTCCTTCCACAAACAGCTGACCTGAATTCACCAAAGAGATATTCTGTACCATGTAGTGTCATGCACAGCAAAAGAACCAGGAGGGGACATTTTTTTCCAAAGCAGCCATTGTTCAGAAAGTTGTCTGGACAACATTCTTCTGGCAGAAAGTGATCAATGATTGCACCACTTGGATTTGTGTTTTTTGATTTGGGATTTTTTTTCACTTGTCTTTGATTCACCTGGAGGGTGATTGGTTGTGGTTTCAGTTTTGGGGTGTGTTTTGTTTTGTGGGTTTTTTTTGTGTTTTGTTGGGTTTTGGGGTTTTTTTTGGTTTTGTTTTGTGTGTTGTTTTTTTTTTTTTTTACATATTAAATTTTCTTTATTTCGCCTCACATTTTTGGTTGATTTTGCCTTTCCTTTTGTCCCCCCCATCCTGTTGGGGAAAAGTGAACAAGCGAATGGAGGGGGGCTTAGGTTCTGGGTGGCATCAACCCACCACACTCATTCTTCAAACACTGGTTAAAAAAAGCTATTCATAGTGTCAGAATCTGTAAAATCTGTCCATTTGTCTTTTTCTTTAAGAACAGTTGATCCTACAATGATATTTAAGAACGAAGCATATCTTTGATTATTCGGTGGTGTCCTTCATCTTACTTGTTAGGGTGGCTAATATATTTGCCTTGTACTATGGTCATTTGTTTGAATAAATGTCATCGTTATATTGATTAATAATCCTGCCTTTGATAAGACCCATAAAATCTCCTGTCTAAATTCTCAGTGTCCTATTTTCAGTGATGCAGAGCAACTATTTTTCATGTTTAACACACTGAAAATAAGTTTGGAACAAAGGACTAAAGGAATGGAAGAAACTTTTTAAAAATTCCTTTATTCTTTCTTAGGAGATACTGAAATTTAAGGCCAAAATGTCACATAAGAATCCAGACAGCTGCTTAAATCTGAGCCACAAAAATTTCCCGCTTGTTGCACAGTGGAATCATTGTTTGACACCCACAAACTCCCTAGTGGTGTAAATGCCCAGTGTAGCTGAGCACAGATTTCAGCAGACCTGAGCTAGACTGAAGATTTAATCAGAGTGATTGATGTGAACTCGGTACATAGTTGCTCATGCCCCATTTTGCTGTTTGTGTTATTCTTCACTAAGCACATCTAGCAAGACATAATATCAGCTCCGTAAAGTCTAATGTGTCTTTTCACTCCAACTCTCCAGCCATTCTGCACAACAGATGGCTTTGGAATTTAATATCAGTAGGACTTAGACTACCAGAATCTAGCTAGAGAGAGGAAAAAAACCTCAAACTTGTCTTTGATAATGCTTATAGCAAAGGAGCTAAACTGTTTACGTCTTTTTATATAAATATGAGTTGTCAGATCATCTGCGTGATACGATAGGTTATGACAGTTTCAGCAAAGAAAATTTTCCTTGATCAATTTGTAGTTTTCTGTGAGGAATAAGCCTTTAATATCTTCTGTCTCTTCTCAAGGACTTGCTCTGATAAGGACTCGGCCCTGAGTCTGTTGTACCTCGTGCCCGGATACTTAGCCTCCAACATATAGCCCCCGCTTAAATGAAGAGAGAGCTTTAGGTGGTATCTAAAGTGTTTTGACTTGGTGGATCCTTACCACTCTCAAGTTGTCTGTGGTTCCTTGTTCTCAGTGAGTCCTTTGGTTTGCTTTTGTGGCACAGTGGGACAACTGAGTTCCCATGCTTTGCAGATGACATCAACAAATGGTTTTCCTGCTTCAGGGAATTGCTGCTGACTGTTTCTCCTATGTCAGCTGTTAAGTCTGATATCCCAGGCACAGGCTGTTTTCAGTATCTTTTGCTGTTCTGAGCTCAGCTCCAGTGGTGGTTAGCTGCTTCTGCCAGTGCTCTCTCAACATAGACTTGAAATTATTTTGCTCAGGTGTCAATCAGGTTTTCCATGGCAATTTATGCTCCTCCTCTTCTCTCTTGTTGCAGTGCATGGGCTGAAGTGGTGTCAGCAATGTTTAAGATGCCATTTCTTAAGCTTCTAGCTAAAGCTGCGTGAGCTCCTCTGACCGTCAGGCAGGAGAGGAGCACACGTTCCCTTCCCCTCTGGAACACTCCCACACTTCTACCTTTGGAAGCAGCTCCCCTCAAGTCTCCACCTGGCTGTGGGCTACAGCCTCTCGGGTTAACATTGTGCTTTGCTGATCTTCCTACTACTGTTTTGAGGTTGATGGTTCTTGCACTCCAGTGTTGGCTGTGGTTTTGGAGGTTGTTTTTGTTTTTTACTTCTTTCATTTCTCTATAATGTGCCTCTTTTAAAACATATTTCAGAAAACTATATAGAATGAAATTATGGAATTTAGTACTTGTTGTCATGATAGCTGCTCAATCCCATTTTTATTTATTTATTTATTTATTTTAATTAAAAGCCCTTGGTATTCTTTCCAGCCCAAAAGATTATTTCACAAATATTGCTGGCTGTAGTTATTCTGAAGATAAGAAATTTTCCCTTATTTACTGAAATAGAAATATATCCTTGTTTGCTGCAATAAGAGTGGTGAAGATGTACTTTAGATAATACAGGTTTAAGGAAGTAAGAATTGCTTGAAATTCTGAACCTTCAGAGTCTGAAAATTACTAGTCCTATGATGCATCTCTATTTCTAGGTAGATAAGCTGTCAGTGCCTTTATGAGTGATCCTTAATTTATGCCACTTACTTACACCTGTCAGTTGCTTTATAGATATTTGTCAATGAGAGTGTCTGTGAATATACACTATTTTCCTCAGATTAAAACTAGCTTTGAATATATTTTTAAGAAATGTTCTTTGATTATAGTTAATAAATCAATTAACAGTGTAGTTGTGTGTCTTCTCTTGTAGATTGCATTGAGTATTATCTTATGAAAATGAGTTGGCTAAGTGCAGATATTAAATAATTCTTCATATCATAAATAATTACCACGGCATTTGGGAATCATTTAGGGCTGTTCATACATGAAATAATGTTTTTCATAAAAGTATATCATTAATAAATTATTGCATTAATAGCAAATACACATGATGAAATATTCATAGTGGTCAGTGTTATTACAATATGTTGTGTTCATGCAAGTGTCAGAAGTGCATTACAAATTCTGATTAATCTGTGAAATAAACTAGTAGAAGAGCACAAAGCTGAATGTCACTGCAAGCATATTTGTGTGAGCTTTTGATTTAATCTTGCCAGCAAAGTGCGAGAAGCTCCCACCTGTAAAGTCCTAGTGATATTTAATGAATACATTGGAGTTTTAGTCACTGGAGGTTCAATGGATTTCACTAAGTGTAGTAATCTTCTCTCCTTCATAAAGAAGAGATTTCAGATGTCTCCATCTTATATGCATTGCAAAATGGTCATTGAAAAGGATGCTTTTTAACCAAATATTGTTTGATATTTTTAGCTTCATCGACCTTTTTCTATACATATATATATTTTTTCTCCCTCAAGGATGACTAAAATATCAGTATCTGCAAATTGTATTTTTCAAAGTGCATTAGCTTTTTAAAGACCATACAGATTGAGAGAACTGTCATGCAATATCTGTCCCTTTGTACTACACATAATATTTGTAAATAGAAAGCATTCTTCAACCTGTCACCACTGTAAGAGGTATAGCTGGCTTCAGCTTCTCTTGAATCTGATTTTTCTCAAGCTGGAGTAAAGGAATAGCCTTTTGTCTCCCGTTCTAAACATTTTATTCCCTGTGCATATCTGATGGACATATGCAGACAGGCTGACAACAGATTTGTTATCTACAGGCCAGCAGAAAAATTAAATAATACACGTAGGAGTCTAAAGAGGAGCAAGTATACAATAACAAACTGACAAACCATTACAAAGCAGCTGAGGGAAGAGGAGAGATGTTTGATACTCCTGAGCTTTGTTGCCTTACTTTTTTTTGATCGAACAAATACTTAAACTTAAAATCCTTGTAAAATCCTTCTAGTTCTAGAATGAGTGTTCTTCCCTCCATCCCACCCCCGCCTTTTTTTCCCATTACATTTTGTACTACTTGGAAAAAAATCTTGAAGTTTATTCATGCACGTATTGAATTTAACTTCTGGGCTAGCTGTGCAGTAAAGGAAAGCATGGCCCACAAAACGGAGGCATGCTTATCTTTAATCATGGCACTAGCGACTTTTATCTAGTCCAAGGCTGCATCTGTGTAGATCTTTGCAAGGAGTTGCTGCTTGCTCACTCTGCTTCCTAAGTGAACAGGAGGCTGCATGAGTTGCACTGAGTACAAGCTGCAGTGCCATCAGTAAGTGAACATGGCTCTTGTCAACACTATTAATTTTGACTCCATAATAATCTGTGCACACGGTTTCAATCATTATATGCCTGTTCCTTAAAGCTTCCAAGTGATGTAAGCGTTTTTGGTGCAGCAGAACTGTGAAGTTTTATCTCAGAAAAATCCCATTAGTTTTAGTTTTACTGGAACAATACCCTTCCCTCCTACCCTTGCTTTTAAGCCTTTCTGAGAACATGTTTTTCTCTAAATTAAGAGTAAAAATTACATTAGAAAAAGCAACTTAGGTGGAAAGAAAACCATTCCCACTTTGCCCAAAACTGTAATTTTGAGGAAATGAAAAGTTTTATTTGTAACACAGGATTGTGTGGAGGTTTTTTTCTAATTTTCGTTACATGGAGATATAAAACTGAGTTGCGGATTAAGTAAAATTACAAAATGTAAATGCAACCATTGAAACAAAACATTTTTACTTTTCTTAAAAGGAGTATTTTTAAATGAGCAGAAAAAGAGAGTATTCTTCCTTACACATTTTTTCCTGCTTATAAGCACACCTTGGATATGTTGACATGGTTGTATCTCCAGTGGAAGACTGCACTAACCTCTCTGCTTTCCTCTCCCAAAGAGGTTATGGTGGTCAGTCATGTGCCTGTTCTTCAGTAAATCTGGACATCATTGTTCTTCTAAGTCTCTCCTTGTACCATGCTATGTACTTATGGTGTTTATTGTATGATTCTCTTGTATTATTTCCTAGCTAATATAGTGCTGCTTTTAAAATAATAGCAAATTAAATCAATCCTATGGGAAGCAATTTGTTATATAACACAGAACATCTTCAGAGGTAGAATATTCACTTGTTTCCTGAGTTTTCCTCGGTTACTACTCAACATTCCATGAGGCGGGGTGTGGAAGAACAAATAGTGCATGAAGAGTGGCCTAAGAGTTGACATAATGAAATGGCAGATTAGTATCAGAGCTAAACTTTTGTCTATTGCTTCTGATAATTGTGTATTAGCAGCCTAACTAACCAAATGCAGGCTGCCTATGGTAGTTTTCAGACTGTAACATGCTGGTCAGGTGAAAACTGATCTCAAAAATATGGAAACTGCCATCACATACTCTTGTATTCATTATTTTTACACAATTGCTCAGAAGTTTCAAGAATATCATGACCTCTGTTCTGTAAGTTAATTTGTACAATATGTCCAAACCACTGCAATAACACACAGAAAAGGTCATGTTTGAACAGATGATTGGTATTTTCATGCTTTGATATTGCCCTCACTTCCTCTGATAAGAGTTGGAGGTGTTTTCAGGAAGCTAAGTGAAAACTGTGTGGAGATTTATTTTATATTATTCTGACCCCTGTTTTCCACCCTCCTCACCCTTGACTTCCCAAGAAGAGTAAAGAAAAGGTTATAAGTCTCTCTTGAGTCAGTCTCACACTTTTCCTAATCATAGGTAGGGGGATAGCTGTTTCAGCATGAAGGGAGCTTCCAGACATTGTTCACTCTGCCTGAGTCAGTGATTTCATGCAAGGTTTTTCCTCCTGTTTTGTCACTATTGAGTCTCTTTTTCATTCTAATCCTTTTACCAGAATGGCCTCAGCCTAATTTTTCCTGCTTATTTTATCCTTCCTTTTGTTCTTCCCTCTGCCTTTGTTCTTCTCTTTACATTTTTCATTATCCACGCTCCTTTCTTGTAGAGACATGCAACACGTGTGTTACGGGCCTACACAACTTTCTTGCTGACTTGGTTCTCTTGTCCAGCCGCTTAACAGTTCTCAGGGCAAGGAGTATGTGTTTCTGAGTATGTGTTAAGCTTGATGTTGTAAGGTAACCACAGCAAGACCTTTACCCTCCGCTGTTCTGCACATAGAAGCAATCCTCCAAATTCTAGTGTACAGCCTTTTGTTGCTGCTCTAAAGCTATTTTAAAAGTTGCAACTGAGTTTAACCACCTAAGTTGCATGCATGCATGTTTCCTGTAGCCAGATATTCAGAAGTAGCTCTGATAGAAAGCAACAGACTGCTTTTTTAAGTTTTCTCTTCTTTCCTATAAATTTTTATTCAATGGTAGAGTTTTCAGAGTCTAAAAAGCATCTTTAGTTCAACACCCAACTTATGTGCAGGGAAATAGCAATGCCACCTACCCATAAGCACTAGTTCTAAGAGATTCCATAATAAATGGAGGGAGAGACAGATTCCTCTAAAGGCCAAATCAGAGAGGAAGACTAACGTAAATGCTCTGGACTGCCTCTGCCTTTCCACTGCTTAAGACACCATTTTTTTTTTTGGAAGTCAAACATCTCAGTGAGGTGACTAAGTTTGATTAGCACAATCGCACAACACTCCCCTTCCCCTGTCTTTCCATACTGCTGACCTAAAGGGGCCCAAACCCAGCACATCTCTCCACAGCAGCCATGGCTGCACTACCTGGGGATGTATAAGAAGCAGAAGCGTGAAGCAGAACCATGAAAATACATCAGGGCACACTCAGTGCCTGTCGGCCAGCTGCGTTGTAATGAACACAGCAGCTCTTCCTCCCCGTGGTACAGCTGAGAGCCTGTCTTTACACCCAACAATGCAGTTCCCCAGTCTGTGGAGAAAAGTCTAAGCAGATTCAGCTCGCATTGATTTCTAGGGTCAGGAGACTTTTCTGTCAAGTTCCAATGTATTCGAGATGCTTAATCAATACCAGTGTTAAACTGCCACCCATAACTATTTGCAGGGATATTTTTCTTTGATTTTCTGACTTACTCATATATTGCCACGCGTGTCTTAATAGATTAAAAATGGGAAGAATACGTGTGTAGTTGTTTTTGATTAATAGGATCTTTAATAGAAATTTAATAACCTCAAATGTAAAATATTGATCTTGTTATACTTGTTCTTCTAAATTCCTTTAAACTGTAACTTTTTTTTTTTTAAGTTGCAATTACATGGAAAGACAAATGCAGTCTTAGTACCTGTAACCTAACGTGTGACATGGTGCAGTGTACAGTTTGCAGCCCTGAAAGTTAGGAGCTTGAATATTGTTTATTAGAGAGAACATGAACAGGCACTATAATGGAAGAGTGTATTTTTAGACAGAAGTAGAGCAAAAGGGAAAGAATTAATTACGTTTGATATCATACACCTTGTAAGTTGCCTTGGAAATCAAATGCATTGATGAGTGCATTTGATCCTTTACTTTCTGTGGTGAAAGTGCAACACAGCTTTTACTGTTAAAGCAATGGAAGTAAGAAAACTTTCTTGATGTTCTCTTTGTTATTTACTACATCACAGATTGTAACTCTTTCAGGCCCCTGCTATAGAGTTTTTCTGGTGAAATTTAATCATCTTTCTAGCAAGATCTTCCAATACCGAAATCAAACTCGGTCATTAGCACCCTTTTGTGCTTGGTTCTCTGAGGAAAAGTTTGGTGGTTAGGGGACTGCAAGACTCCTAGTTTCTTGGGTAAGATTGCCAGACTTGGGTTTGGGATGCCTTACTGTTTGGTTGCTACCTGTAAATCACCCTTAATATAAACTAGCTTACAATATGGACTAAAATAAATAATTTTAAAATTCTAGCTACAGAGAACATATTTACAACTTTGTGGCTATAGCTAATACTGTTCTTATCTCTTTCTAATCTACTCAAAGTGTGTCCTACTGTACGTCATCTATCTAACAACCTATTTGTAATGCAAAAGTAAAGGTTTCTTTTTCTAAAATCACTTCATTTACAACCAGAGGGTAAACATAGATATATTCCTTTTGTATCCAGCACCACTTCAGGTTCCATGCCAGTTCAAATATTAATTTAATCAATAGTAGTATCTTTAATTCCTAATATAATTCAGGGTTGGCTTTAACTTTTTTCCTCTGGATGATTAAAGAATTGGGGCAATCAGTAAATATTAGAACAACTGTAATTGTATGGTGAGATAAAGCATTCTTTTTTTACTGTGGTCAAAAGTCCTTTTAAACTTTCAATATACCAAACATAGCATTTCTTATAAAATAGTCAAGATAAAGCTGAAGTTTAGGAGTGCAAACTTGAAGATGATATCAATGCATGGAACATTAGTGATTCTTGATGGAGCATCTTGGGCTGGAAGTGTCCTCTGGAGGTCATGTGATCAACCCAGAGCAAAGGAATCACAATTCTGAAGTTAGATGGGGTTACTGTGGGTCTTAATTGAACAAGAAACTGAGATTCCTTAGTTTCTCTGAGACCCTGTTCCAGTGTTTGACTACCCACATGGAGAAGTTTTCCATCTGCTGCAAGAGTTGACCATGATAATGAGATTTCTGAGGTGGGTGTTTCCTGGAGTGACTAGCTCCTTACTCTTCAAAGGATTCCATGGTAGCATACATGTACAGTTTATTTAAGGAAACCAGGCTATAGCTGCCATCAGTGATGGCTCTAATGCTATTGGCCAGTGAGCAGCTCCCTAGCCCTGTGTGTTATGGTGCCAGGCTTGAGGGTGACATGTCTGCCATCACACTCAGTGCAAGAGAGAAAGAATGCTCAGATTTCTATAAGGGTTATAAAGCTGAGCTGATGGGTGGATGCCAATGTTTCCTACTGAGCCACAGAGCAGCCTGGATATTCTACCATACTGTGCTGACTTAACACTGGTAATATTTTACAGCCCTCTCAGTCTTTGGAACCACAGGAGTGGAAACTCTGAGCTACCCACACTTTACTAATCCACTTTTGTTTCCTAGTCTTAATTAATTTTACTTCATCCATGCCTACAAACTGATTGAATAGAGTATTTTATCTCTACTACAATTTATCCTGCATTATAGCAGGAACTTAATCAAAGTCGTAGAACAGTTTAGTTTGGGATAGTCCTCTGGATATCATCTTGTCTAAAGCCCTGGTCAAAACATGTTCCATTGTGAAGCTGTTGTTAGAGGTATACTAGATTTACATGCTAGAAATAAGTGTCTGTATGTTTTGCTTCTGCATTAAAAAAAAATAAATAAAATAAAAATTAGAATTCCTAGAATAAAATGAAATCACTAGCTGGTATAACAGAAGATGCTTTGACCAAGCTCATGAACTGCAATCAGGTAAATAGAATGAACAGAACTCTGAATCCATGTATGTGTTGAAAACAATTTTCTGTAATCATGTCCCTATTAATAATAGTAAAGATTTCTCTTAAACACAAATGGATAGGATGACTATTAATCTATTTTAACTAACACAAAGCTGTTAACAATAAGAAGGAAGTGGTGTTCTTGATTTGTTAGTTTTGGTTTTTTGTTGTTATTGTTGCAGATAATTTGTTTCAATTCATGAGTAGAAATAGAGAGAGCTCTTTCAGAAAAGCTCTCAGTTGTCTCCTACTTTTGTCTCTTATGTAGCTGAGTTGACAACTGTCACAGGAAAAGCTGTTTATTTTATATTTGCTATGTGAACTCTGAATATAGCTATAACTTCTATTCACAGAGTACAGAAACTGCAAACAAAGTAACTCAAAGGCACATTATACTGATGCGTCTGCAGATGGCAACTCCTGAAAGCCTGTGGGCATGAGAGAATATTGAATCTCACTTGAAATGCATTTACTCAGATCCTTGTTATTGAGGTTCTGCAACCTGTCTGGAGTCGATGTTGCTGCTGACACTTGTTTGTGGGAGCAGAGTGTGAGAGGTTGAGGCAGCGCGTGCCCCTGCTCTGGAGACAAGCGGGGGCAGCGGCCGTGCCGCTCGGTGTCTCCTGACCGCTCTTTGCAGTAATTGGAACGGGACAGGCAGCAGAGGCAGCGTGCTGATTCTCAGCAGCCTCACTGACAATTCCAGTGCACCAGAGTAGTCGGGAATTTCCACTTTGATTCCTTAATGCTGAGTGCCTTACCGGTGCTGGTGCGGAAGTGGTGGTAACGCGCCCACCTGGATTTCAGGTGTAGGTCACTGGCCTTTCTTTGCAGACTGTCCTCCGAGTTACTGTATTGCAAAGTATGAAGACTTTTCATTGGGAAATATGGCACGGTTTTGTACTTGGCCTGCTTTGTTTGCTTAATGTTGTTGTACTCCCCGTTTCCTTTAGTAGTAGTGTTTGCAGATTGTGAGAAGGAATATTCATAGGCCTCAGTGGTTTTAAGCAATATTGCTAAACTGCTTTTACCAGAAAGCTGTTAATGATTTTTACTATTTTATATTTTGATGTCTACATATGAAAAGAGGTGCCAAACAGTGATCAGGTTGTAAATCTATTTGATATTGTATTTCTTTGATAAAACTCTGATGTTCTCCTTCAGTCGTTTATAACTATGTACACACTAATAAACTTCAGTTTTGTTTTGTTTTTTTTTTACTTTTCATGTTGTAATAGTCTTACTGTGAAGTATTCTAAAATGTGTTCTCTAGAACCATAAGTTTACTGCTAAATATTTGGATAACAAAGGGACAGTCAAATTTCATGCAATTTTTTAGTGGGTTTCCATGTATATGTGCTTTAATCCACTTTTCCTCCCTTTTATTGTTTTTGCTGGATCAATAGCTTTTATTCATGTTATCTAAGGTCT
The DNA here is from genome assembly GCF_000691845.1 of Merops nubicus. Taxonomy (NCBI): domain Eukaryota; kingdom Metazoa; phylum Chordata; class Aves; order Coraciiformes; family Meropidae; genus Merops; species Merops nubicus. The sequence goes on along the minus strand of NW_008613121.1, from coordinate 16,646 downwards.
TAGGAACTAATGCATACATTGTACACTGCCCAAATATATTTTAAAAACCTTTTAGTGTATTTTTAGCCGTTCACTATTTGATAAGTATGTAATGTACATTTTCCATGTTTTTCAACACCTTTTCTGCATAATGTTCTTTCTCTGCTCTCCTCAGTTACACTACGGAAAAAATAAGCAACAGTATAGGAATATCAAGAAGATAGAAAATGTAAAATTAATTTAGTCTGCATTACCTTGTATTAGCCAATTTTTCATCTTCATGGTTGTTTAATGCAAAGGACTTAGCATTATTTGGATAATATTGATGATGGAATAGTATTCTGGAATTCGAGTATATGAAGGGTACTTGGTAGTAAGTAGTTGAAAGGTGACTTAGGTCTGCATTTACTTTTCTGATGGCATTGTAGCGCTTCACACGGAAACACAGGCACTGCCAGACTGAGTCAACTCATGGATTTCTCTAGTCTGCTACCCTTGGCAGTGGCAATAGGTTAAGAGGTGGGAAAGATAACATAATTCAGCTAGGAGTTTACATCTAAGGATGAAGAAAATGTTATTAATAATAGTTCATGCTCTACCTGGGGCAGAGGGATTCTACTTACACCCTTAAGCATGAGATTTAAATACTCTTACATCATTGTCTTTGCTTACAAATCTGCCAGTGTTGTTTATCATCAGAAAATTATCCAACCCTTTTAAAAAACAGCTTTAACATTTGTCTCAATGAACTTTCACAGCAGTTAACTCCATAAATTAATTAAACACTGCCTTGGAAACGTGGCTTCTTTTTGCAGTCAAAAGTTTAGTAGCGTTTCATAGAAGCAGATTTTTTACACTCAGGGAATAAAGTTGAAAAGAAATTGGATGATTTTCACTATGCCCATCATTATTTTATTATACATTTTCCCAGTTGATAAATTAATTGGCTGATTGCATATATTAAGTAGGCTTCTTCCTCCCAGATCCTCACCTTCTTTTGCACCACTTCAGTCCAAAATTAAATAAGCAATAAGCTGTAAATGTTAGTAGTCTTATGATCTATCTGAAATAGTTCTATCACTGATAGTATATTTATGACCTGTCTAAAGTACGTTCTTCTAAACCTAAAACTTTAAAATTAACTTCAGTCAGATTTAGGCAATTCACTGAATTAAATTTATTTTAAATAATCTCATGTCTACAGATTCTGAAATTTTCACGTCGTGGTATTTTTATATTTTTTTTTTAATATCAATATTAATTTCTATGAGACAAGATGTGGATTATATCTTAGCTATTGTGTGTTCCTGATATTGGCTGTGATGCATACTATAAAGATGTGAGTGGAGGGCAGTATGGCTATTTGTGAGAGTGAAGTATAAAAAAGTTATAGTTAGGTACAGTGAAGGAATGCAGATTGTAACTAAATCCATAAAAAGAACTGAATCCAAAACATAGCAAGACAAAGAAAATGAGTTTCAACATCAGTTGAAAATGTACTAATCCTTGCATGAACGGGGGGAGGAGGATGCAGGTGGTAATGGGATGGACAGAGGACAGGACATTCTCTTCAGATTATTGATCACTTAATTCAAAATGTGATTATGATCTAAATAAAAGTGTATGTCTTTCAAAAATTTTATAGTTCCAGTATAAAAAGGCTTAGTGTTAAAAAACGTATCATATCAATATAATTACCTTCTGATATTTAATTATCTTCATTGCTATTGTACTGTTACGTCCTTAATGTCTTCTCCAGTGCTATGAAACTCATGTTTTTAAATTACCTGTGATTATTGTTAATACAGTTTTCCATGGACTTTTGATGGCTGCACACTCAGCCTGGCATTAAGCTTTAAGAGGACCTATATCTGTCTCTTATATACAACTATATATATGTAAAAAGAACCTCTATTCCTCAGTGGCAGATGGTTTACTCTTTTTGAAAATCTGGAATAACATAGAATAATATAGTCTTCTATATTATTCTATATTATGCAGCTTTTAGGAACATAATTCCTTGATAAAACTACATGCTGCTTCTCAATACATCCCGGAATGTTAAGGTGAAAGTGTGAAATGGCATGTGGCATTTTGGGGAGCAAAATCATGGCATTGACAGCCAGTCATCACCTTCGTAGAAGTCCCATTTTAGTTGAACTGGTTCTCAAGATGCTGATGTGAAGAACAGATCAGCCATGCATGATACCTATCAAGGGACAGACCATCTTGTGGCTGCTTGGTCTGCTTCTTAATATATATAATTATTTTTTTTTCTTACTGAATTTACTTTGTGAGGTAGCTGTTTGCTATGACAGTATTGATTGCATATTGATTTCCTGGATCTTATTGTGTGAGTTGTCTGGCTAGCAAGTCTTTGAAGAAATTTTTTTCAGTTGTTATGAATACTATCCCTGATAAAATTTCTTGGTTAATTTATTTTATCAATTATATATGTTATACAGTAATCATCCATATAGCTGATAAGTGTATTATTATATGTACATGTGACTACTGAGGGAACTGATCCATTAGAGTATGCTGAAAAATGTAATTTCATCTAGCCTAGGTTGGTACCAGGTTGTATAGAATTTTCTAGGGCTGTTCCTTTTTTTTCCATTTATTTTTCCTCAGTACTATTTTCTTTCATTAATCTAATGACATAATTATTGTTTGATTCATAGCCTAATAAAGTTATTAGGAATATCCCTGTTAGATTCACTGGGTGTTAGGTTTGTTGGTTTTTTTTTTTTTCCATCAGCCAGCCTGAATTGTTTCTTGCATGTACACCTTTTGCTTAAAATACATTTTTCAGTTGCAAGCTAAATACTGTAAATGCTGCACAGGCCAAAACCGTTTCCTTCCCCTCCTTCTGTCTTTGAAAGTCAGATTACAGTTGTAATTGGAAGCTCTATAAAGTCAATGGAAAGACTTATTTTTTTAACTCATAAGACACAACGAAAAGGAACAAAAACTTCTGTCATTAAGCAAAATGTCTGAATCCTAGAAGGAAAACTAGGTTGAATAAAAATGTTAACTTTCAATGAATAAATGTGTGTATTCATATGTGTAATTGTACTTTTACCTTGAGCAGAAATTTTTTTGCCAGCATTCTTTTTCTTTTGTAAAGAGTCCAATTTGAAATGATAGTTTTAAACATTGTTCAGCATACAGTACTTGGTCCTAAGACGAAGTGCTGACCATAGAAGCTGTTCAGTTTTTCTTCTTGGAAGTATTGTTATGAATTGTAACTTGCCAAGGCAATGGTTAACCAAAGAAAATACCATGGCAGTCTCTCTTTCTGCATTCATATGTCCAGTGTAGGTGGAAGTAGGACAGAGAAGGAAGGTGGAATAAAGTGGCATTCTTGAGCTAATATTCAGCTGAGTTTCAGAAGCTCTATCATGAACCACCATCTTTTCAATACTATTCTTTTCATCCTAGAGCTACCTTCTTTCTTACTGGAAATCAGTACAGCATATATGAGGTTACATTTTGCTGTTCATCTGCTGGTTGACAGTTTAACCAAGCATTTATGAGGTTTTGCAGTCGCCTTGTTCTGGCATGAGTGCCCAGAGAGCAGAACCGAAGGTGAGCATTCTCAAGCTCACTTGTATGCTGCCACAGAGCACTGAGGCTGGCGTAGCATCAGCTAGTCAGCCTGAGGAGAGGAGAACCAAACCCTTACTTTGTACTGGTCAGCAAAGTACTGTCACGTCTCAATGGGTGTAGAAGGCGTAACATTTAGTAGGAGACCTTCTGTAAGCATATGGAGAAAGCATCACGTTTTCTAATGACTCCACTAGATGAGTAAAAGACAGCTTTTAATGAGGTCAAAAATGGTGACTCTCATTCACCTCATAATTTGGACATAATACAGGGACATGGTAGAAAAGTGGGATTGAGAGAAGTGTATTATAAAGAGGCCTGAAAAGAGGAAGTCCCTTAAAGTTCCTTAGTTCATGTTCTCTGAGAAGCAATTATGTTTCAGTGTTAGCAGGCAGTGTGTCACAGTGCTATGCCTGTCTTAAAGTATTCTCTTACTTCAGAACAATATAATCATACCTAGTACATGGATTTTTATAGTTTTGGGTTTTTTTTAATCTGTTCTGTTAGGCAGACCTGATGCATATATTCAGAATGCTACCATTTGTCGTTCGCATTATTATTTGCCAGTTTACAGAACATCACCTACAAATTCAAAAAGATGGCAATCAAAAGCTAAAATATATGTACAGGAAAACATTTTTTTAAAGTATAATTATAGCTGGAAAATTACTGGTTAGTTAGTTAACTAGAAAGATACAAGGCTGCTGAGGTTTGCCCAAACAACACAGCCTTATTCTCCTCCCTTAAATAAAACCAAACCAAACAAAAAACTTTTAAAATGCTCATTTCTGTTGTCTACAGAACAAGATATGACACTACAGTATTTACTTTGCATAGTTAATTTTTATATGCAAAATTTGATGGTGTCATGCAAAGTTCAACTTTTTAATTCTATTAATAAAACATCCAATCATTCTACCTAAACTTGTAATCAGCTACTATTTTTGCTTTGCCAGTAGTACTGGCTTTAGTAATCTGACAGTCTGATTGTGCTCTTCCCGTGCTTTCCTCAATGTGATGGAATTTAACCACCATGGGTATCATAAAAACAAGGAGAGAATTTGCAGGACATCTTACTGAATGTGAAAAGAAATATCAGAATATAGCACTGTGTATTTTTGGCATTAAAGTATTTTTTTCATTCAAATGTTATTTTGCTGTTGAGTCAAGATAGCATTGATATTATTTTTAAAATAACAAAGTGGAAATGTTACCTTTTGGTGTAGTAAAAGCATAACCAAACATCTCTGAAACAAAACTAGAGAAAGTAACGCTGTAAAAGTTCTTTTTTTTGACACTCTTGCAGCTCATCAATCCAAATGATTGTTTTCCGTTATTTAAATAATTCTAACATACAGGTTCTTTGCCATCATTTAGTTGTAAATCTAATAATACGATTGGAATTGCTCAATAATCTTCTGTCTCAAGCTTTTCTTCATCTCTGATTCATTGTGTCTCTTATTAAACCCAGCTGTTGATGTTTTTGAACAAACTGATTTGTGAATTAGCTCTGCATTGTATTCTATAATAGCGCAACTTCTGAATTATCATGGGCTGCTCCCAATTTACTTTTAGATAATTAAAGGCTGTCTTTATTTCTATCCAAGTTGCCTGTTTTATTTCCCAGACCACGAGGATGTGATCTCATTCACGCTGCTCTAGGGGTCTGAAGTTGATAATCATTTTTCTACATCTGCCCTCATCAGTGTCATCTTCCAATATATGATGCTCCAGTGTTATTCCTTGGCTCTGCTCATTAGCATTCACAGTGCTGGTGCTGTGTTGTTCTAGTCTGCCACAAGCCATTCCCTGTTGTTTTCCTGAGAAGTCTGTGCCTTCATGTTGTGGAGGAGCCTTGCTTTCTAGAGTACATTCCTTTTATTTTTATGAATTTTTATTCAGGTAAACTCTTTTCACATCAAAATTAATGATACCTTAAAATCATGTATTCTCTAAAAATTTAAATAGATTGCATATGAATGAATGTAAAAAGCAGTGGGATCATCGTAGTGTGTTTCATGCATGGTGCATGTGCTAATTGGTAAATTAAATTTAAGGACTTTAAAATTAAGACTTCAATGTAATATATTTTAGAAAACTAATTCATGGGGTTCTGTCTTCTGCAAAGTATTGTATTTTTTATTAAAAAAAATCAAAAACAAAAAGAGAGACAAAACAACACCACCACCACACACAACCTCAATGGACTTCAAATAAAAAACTGGCCTGTGACATGCTTCAGTATGGGGTCAAATATACTGAATTTCCTTCTTTCACCAGCTCATGTCATTGCTAAATACAATACAAAGACTGTTACTAAAAAAAAAAAAAAAAAAAAGGGATTTAGAGTAAAGCCTCATGAGAAAAAAATATTATCTTGTCTGTCTCCACTTAAGGTTCGTAAGAAAAGGGCATTTTAAGCTCTTAATAATGTTTTAAGATTAGTGTTACCACCAATTTATGAGAGTGGTATTTATTTCCCCTAGGCAAGACCAGGAACTTTAATCTGATCCTGGTGCTTTTTCTCTTGCCAAGGTGAAATTCCTGTGATTTCTTCCACATTTAATAATTGAGATCTTTATGGATTGGTTTCTTTCCTCTGTTACTTCTTGAGGGACTGTCTGTGGTACTTTTAAGTGTAGTAGTAAAGCTAAGCAGTGGATGTGGAAGAGAATGATCCTCACTTTACTAATAAGCAGGATTAATAAAACAGGGTGAGAATTTGATGTATGAGACATACCTATTGCTCAAAAATGTAGTAGCAAGTTCTTCCAGGTTAATATTGCCTTCTCAGAGCAACTACTTTTACTTGCTCGTTTTCATGTAACTGTGTATGACTAAATGAAATCTTTAAAGTGATGGCAGAGCGTTTAAGTTTCTGTTTACTTCATTACTTTATATTCAGGACTTTTCTGTATTTTTCCTCAAGAGGCAGTACTGTTAAGATGCTGTGTAAAATTTTCAGACAAGTGCTGAGGTACTCTAACAAAAAAATGCGTCTTATTTATGGTGTGTCAAATTACTGTTCTGAGAGTAGACCTTTTAGGTTTCATTCAGCCTTTAATTTGACTGAATTTAAATAGCATAAAATGCCTTTTAGCTGGAACTTGGCTTGCATATTACGTCTCTCATTTCAATGAAAAACATTCAGATGCAAATACGGTTTGTTTGGACTGCGTACAAATGCCACTATCATGACTGATGAAGGCTTTTGATCACACATCTACAAACTGAAACCTTAAAAAGAAAGAGGCTATTTGGACTGGCATCCGCAGTGCCATGAATTATTTAGTTCCCATTATTCATAAATCTCTTTGAAGAGAAGGCTTATGAGGTTTTTAAGGAGGAGTAGTCATAGTTGTGTTGCCAGTTTCTATGTATGCTATGACTGGCTGCGTGTGCAAAATTGGTCTAAACTGCAAGAGTTGCACTGAATATGAAAGAGGTGTGTGTACAAACTTCTTAGGAATGGCCCTGAAAGGTTTCTTTGGTTTCCTAGGACAGGAATGGGGTTGTCTCTGTTGTTACTGTCTGCTTTAGCATGCTCCAAGAGGTGGTCAAGGCAAGAGCATGTTGGTGTAACTTGGTGAGCTACCCAGCTACCTCGGATCTCACAGAGCATGTGTTCACAGGTGGAGTTTGTTCTGCTGCTCATTCATGGAACTACAAATCTCTTTTGGCTGTGCTCCAACAGCAAAACAACAATAATAATTCTTTCGCTCAGATTCCCTTATTGTACAATGGGGTTTTTTTTGCTGCAAATGGGTGACATTTCAAAGTGTTTCCTTTATTTCCATCAATGATTGAAGCTAAACACTATTTTGCTGTGAAGGGAGTTTGCATGCTTGTTTAGCTGCTTGTAATTGTGTAATAATGTTGTCTATAAGATACACGTTGGCAGAGATGTCAAGGAATGAGTTAGAAACACCCAATAATAATTTATCTGCCTTGTGGACTAGTTTAGTGTTTGGGGTTTTGTTTTGGTTTGGGGTGTTTTTTTGTGTGTGTGGTTTGTGTGTTATGGGTTTTTTTGGGGTTGGCTTGTTTGTTTTTTTTTTTAGGAGAGTTTGTTTGCATTACTAAGGGGTACCTTGGATATAATCTTTATAAGGTCTTCCAGGATGTTGTAAAACTCACACTGTAGATCAAAATACTATAAAGATTCAACACGCAGTTGTACAGTTCAGAAATGTTCATGGTTCACAAATCATTTCTTTACCGTAAACTTTTTCATCATAGTAGTAACAATATTTTACTTCAGAATTCATAATTAAAAGAATTAATGCAAGAGCCACATAATTTCCTGTAAACAGTCACGACTATACGTGGTTTCTTTAACATCCTAAAATAATAATATTCAAGTTTCTTGAAAGTGTTCCATGAAAGTGTTGTAATCTTTCATTTTTTGATTGACTGTACTCTAACTTGATTTCACTAGTTGTTCAAATGTACAAAAATGTTTAATACTTTACAGATGGTAATGTACGTATATTCACACAGTATTATATAAGTTGTATAGTATATCATTCATATATATAATCATACATATATTGCTTTATATATTCTTGTATAGAATATAATAGTGGGTGTTATGTAGAGCTCTAGGTATTGAATGAATAAGTTTATATAACAGAATGTGGTGTTCTATACAAGAATATATTAAAATAATATATACACTATCTAGTATATATAATATGAAATATATGCATATTTTATATAAATGGGTATATAGCAATATTCTTTTAAATTCTGAGATGTGAAGAATTCAGCGATGTGAAAGCAAAAAAATATGAGAAAAGAGAAGTGCAAGAAACATATGCTTATTGTTATATATAAGAAAGGGAGCAGGGACTGGTTTTTTTTGGTTGTTTTTTTTTTTTTTATGGTGAGTAATGATAGTAAGGATGTAATTATTGATAAGATATGAAAATTTTCCCATCATGTAGTTATGCTAAGTATTCATTTACAGTTATTGTAGAGTCTTAGTCTACCTTCTTATATATTAAATCTCTTACTGCTTTAGAATAACTTTCTTAATACTGAAATGCTATAATTACAGATAACCAGACTTCAAAATTTTGAAACTTCTGTAGTAGTTAGCATGTCTCATACACATGTGGTTCTCAGCTTTTCTGATCTGGATATTTGAATTTTTTCTTCTCCCCTTCTTTTGGCTTCATATAGGCTTTTTTTTTTCCTTCGTCTCTCTGACTTCATCTTTTTTACCTCCCTAGTTTTTAGTTTTTCTTGATGACTCTAAAAAACTTTTTATTTTTTCACCTTTCATTTTTGATTCATCTTTATATATTAACTTGCTACACCTCCTAGACTCAGTTTTTAAAGAATCATGTGCTAACTACAAGCCACAATGTTCCAGTCTTTTCGTTTTCATTCCACCAAAGCAGTGGAAGTTGAAGAACATTTTTTTTCTCACTTCAGTTATTTCTAGGAGTCACTCAGAAGCTCTCACTTGGTGCTGTCTCTACAGTGGACCATGTACTATCACTAATATGTCTGCTTGCCAGGTGCATATGCTGACTGTACTTTGTGTACACACAATCTGGTAAAGATGTTCTCTAATAAGTCCTTTTTTTGATGACTTGTAGACAGAACTAAGCTGTTCATAAAATTCATCTGGTCTATTTTGGAGGTATGGCTGACACGTACATCTATAGATCAAGAGTGAAGGGCACATGGTGAAAGGCCCTGGTACTGAGCAAAGCTGTGACAACCACATCAACAGTTCATGTCAGCAGTCTGTGGATATGCTTGTTAGACCAGCAAGCTGTGAGCCACCCCTTTTGAAACTAACTTGGATGAAATGCAAGCTGAAGAGAGTTGAAATATCGATGTAATTTTCTAATGCTAATTGCCAACCACCTAAGCAGAGCTTTTCAGCCCACCAGCTTTAGTCCCCAGTTTTAAAAATAATTTATTTTTTTTTCTTGCTGCACAAAGCTTCCAGATTACATATTCCCTCGCAGATGGTGCTTCCAGATTTTGGTATACCAACACTTCAGGCATTTTATTGCATTTAGTTACCTTAGAGTGATATGGAAAGCCAGAACTACTGGTAGCTGCTATAAATGCAGATCAACTCTTAAATGAATATTGTCTGCAAACAATTTCAGTAGAGTGGAAATAAAACTAGAAGAAAAAAAAATATTTTTTTTTTAAATGCTCAGATTAAAGAAAATTTGGGCTCAGGTCAATGTTAAGAATATCAGATTTGAAAGAATTACAGATTCTTTGATTTTTCAATTTAAAAAGCTTCTTTAGCAATATTTTAAATTCTGAATGTAATATTTCTTTTCTGCCTGAAAAACTTTATGGCTCTTTTGAGTTTTGAAATTCTGAATATTCAGTTATATGCTTGTAGAATCTGCAGATTCATTCCTCCAGTATATTTCAAATAAAGAACTACTGGCTTGTACTTCTTTATAAAAGAAGGAGGCATCAGTGAGTATATAAAATCTGAAGTCTGGAATTGTGAAGTCTGGAATTTGTGAATTTTCAGCTTATGAGTATTTCTCATAACTATGGGAATGTTTTAGAATAGCTGACAACTCTTACTACATTCATTTGTATATGTAACACATTTAAAAACAAAGCAGGAGACTAGAACTATTTACAGGAAATGAAATGTTTTTCAGTGTGACTAGCTGATTGTTTAATGTGTATATTCAGGTAAAATTTCTAACATGCAATGAATGATGGCATGAGGTCAAAAAAAAAAATATATAGTGAGGTTGAAATTTATCTCTGGACAATGTAGCCCTATAAAAATAATTTCTCTTTTATGCATGTCAGTGTTTCAACCCCAGCTGGCAACTAAGCCCCACCCAACCACTTGCTCACTACTGCCCAGTGGGAAAGGGAAGAGAATTGGAAAAGTGAGAAAAGAGTTTAACAGATAAAGCAAAAGCCACACACACAAGCAAAGCAAAAGAAGGAATGGATTTACCACTTCCCATGGTCAGGCGGGTATTCAGCCATCCCCAGGAAAGCCAGGCTCCGTCACATGTAACAGGGCCTTGGGAAGACAAGCACCATCACTCTGAATGTCCTCCCTTCCTTCTTCTTGCCCCAGCTTTATATGCTGAGCATGGCATCATATGGTATGTCATATCTCTGTGGTCTGCTGGGGCCAGCTGTCCTGGCTGTGTCCCCTCCCAGCCTCTTGTGTACCTCCAGACTACTCACTGTGGTGGGGTGGGGTGAGAAGAAGAAAAGGCTGTGACTCTGTGCAAGCACTGCTCAGCAATAACTGAAACACCCTTGTGTTACCAAAACCCTTTCCAGCATAAATCTGAAACATGTAGTCCCTTACCAGCTACTACGAAGATTAACTCTACCCCCAGTCAAAACCAGCACATTTTCCACTCCTTATTTCATACCATTTACATAATGCTCAGGTGTCACATTATCCAACACATCCTCATTAACCACGCCCCCTTCCGATCCTTTGGTATAATTCAATAGTAATATTGGTATAATAGATATCATTCCTATAATCTATGGATCACCCCTGTGAAGTATCTGTAAATTGTCTTTAAATGTTCACAAATGTCCACAAAATGTCCACTGAGTTAATTTAATCTATGACTTTGGGCTTCATATGTTATGGCAGTCACTCAGGACAGGAGAGGTGGTGTGTTGTGTGGAGTTACTGGGCAGCAAAGCTAGCTCAAGTTGGGTTGCTGCTACACTTGCACTGCTGCTTGTAAGGATTGCCCTCCATTGCTTCATGTTGTTCCTGCTATAGTCATTCCCATAACATCCAACTCAAATCATGAGTTGCAACAATTTAAAGATATTTCCATTATGATCTCCACCTGTGGTCCCATTGGGCCAGGCTGTAGGGTTTAACATGCCAATGGACTCCTCCACTTGATCCTGCTCCGGCTTGGACTTAACCTCTCTATCCCACAACGTGTCTCACGCAAACTACAAAAATATGTCTTGCTCAGGCAACTTTTCACCTCAACAGCACAGTAGGCATCAAATTGGATATTGACTGACAAAATGGACAGGCAATTAGTCTTTTCTATTTCCAGTGCTTAAGTGGAGTCCTGTTTTATAAAGTCAGATATATAGAAAAATGTAGCAATTAGTCTTATTTTTGATATGACTGTAGATAGCAAATGATAATTTACAGCCAAATATGTTTTTTTCTTACAGTTTACCTGTGTTTCTTGAACTGTCAGAAAAACATAGAGAAAATGGCAGTAAAGCACATTAAAAAAATATGCTATAGTTCTTTTTTTTTAATATTACTTCCCTAATAGCAATATGATCTCATTGAAAGATTCACCTTAAGTTCCCCTTCATCCAAACTGGATGCAGATGAAATAATAATTCATATGGAAAGCATTGTTTCTTCCTATCATGTTCTTGAGACGAAGTATGTATTTCAAACTGGGTCTTTTGAGTGTGGTTAGTACCTCTTTTGGTGTAAGTTTTATTTTGTTCTTTAGGTGTCTTAACAAAACACTGCGATTGATTTGCTGTTACATCTTTACAACTTTCATCATAAAGAGATAACGTATATTTTATGGTTTGGTTACTGTATAGATAAGTTTAAAGATTTTTAATCTTCTTTGATAGATGAAAAATTGCTGAGAAAAAATGTTTCATCACTCTTCAAAAATGAATGTATATTTTTAATATGCAAATCAATATGATCCATTTTTAGTTAAATTTCACCTAATATCACCACATACAAACAGCAGCATTATATAGTCAACAATTGTGAAAGTATTTTACCGTCTATACATTTTCCTGTAAGTCTCACTAGTTCCAAAGGAGTTGTTATGTACTGTAATACTGAATCCTACTCTGTAGAAGGTCTGAAGAGGAATGGCTATAAAGTACCAGGCCAAGAGAAGGAGTAAAGCTTTCCAGTGTATTTCTTGACAGGACAATTGCAGTGATTGCAAGTGATGATGAAGAAAATTGTGTATAATTTCTAATGACTGAATAAAATCATCACTGAAAAGTCACATCTGAAATTCCCATTCTCCAGCTGAAGTTATGTTTAGAACATATTTACTGACATCCATTTAAACTTATGAAAATCCTTATAATTGAACTCTGCATTTATCTTATTATGTATTTTATTTTTTTTGTCAGCCTTCTTAGTTACCTAGGTTTGTCTTCTAAAGTCTGGAAAAGGCTAAACTGATAATATTTGGAAAGTCATATAAAAGAAAATCTTATATTTCTGTTCAAGGTTTTATCTGTCCTTTAAAATATGTGTTTGTTTCACCATGCTTCAGTTGCTGTCCTAGTGGCCCTTAGTACATACTTCAACCATATTAGGAAAGTATTTAATAGAGATGATCTATTATGGATGTGATGTAACACTTCTTATGCAAAGATTGCATGGGCTGTGAAATAAAAAAAAAAAAAAATAAAAAAATAAGAAACAATTTTTAAAATAGTAACCATATAGTAAAAGCCAATTGCTTCTCAAAAGCTTTTGAGGGTTTACAGTAGATTAATTAGTTGTATGTAGAGGTAACATAAGGAGAACTCTAGCAGTTGGCCTGCCTACCTCACTCCTTGCTGTTAATTTTAATGTTTCTGAGTTCACGTGGTTGTATAAGGGCTTATTTTCAAATACAAATAAAACCTTCTTACGGCTTTATGGGTTATCAGAGCTGTGGACTGTGAATAGAAAATAATGTATGTAAGCAGAGTAGCCTCAGAAAATGTCTGTTCATAATAATGTACAATAACATATACATTAAAAAAAAAAAAAAAAAGCCCTCACATGATACATGAATGTCACAGGTTGCTCTTGGGTTGACTGAAACGGGCAAGTCAGAGTTTGGGCTGTTTTGGATGCACTGGTCTTCAGATGTCACAAGAAACATCAGCTCACAGCTTCTAGATGCTTGTGCCCCGTCACAGTTCCGTGATGACAGCCCATTTAGTAGTTTGCTTAAGTGTATCCAAGTAGGATCTTTCTATTCTTTTCTAGAGACCTGACATAAACATGGAAGCTGAGCATATATTTGTGTACACAGATTTTGCATGATGAACAATTTTGGTAGTTTGTCTGAGATGCGGAATGAATATCAAAGCTTTAGGTTAAGTTTTTAAATAACTGTAGAAGAGATCTAAGGGCAGAACTGAGTATTTGTATCTCTGCCTGACATAACCACATTAGAGCCTCATGGAGTTCTTCATTCTGCTACTTCAGAATTGTTTTTATACATACTTAAAACATTCTGTTACCTTGATAAAATGAAATATGAAAATTGGAGTTACTCTTGTTTACAAATTGTATTGGTTTATTTACAAATGAAATTTGTGTGATGTTTTATGGAAACCCAGCTTATGATGAAATTACATACTTGCAACTTGCATTGCTTGTAGAAGTTACATGTTCAGCTATATTAGAACCCATGTAAAGTTGTCACTTCAGGACAGGCAAATCATGTTATCTGGATACCTTTAAGAGGAGGCTTTAAGGCATGATTGTATTCATCTTCTAGTTTCACTTTACAGTAATATACTGTGTGTTATGTTTCCAGCTGCTAATGTGAATCAGCTACAGCTGGAATCTTGAACATGTTTAGCTTATAAGATGCTTCTGCTGATCTCCATCATGCCAGTTATAATGAGTATTTGGAACAAAATTATTATATTTCTAGTCTACTTTTCAATAGAGCTGCATATTCTTCAATATTTTATAAGTGTTGCATAATAAAATTCAATGGATGGGATAATCTAGTTGCACTTTTAAAATATTTAATGTTTTTAGCAGCATGTTAGGAAGTTTGAAAGATGCTTATGGTCATTTTACCTTTTCCATTCAAGTATAGGAATTGTTCCTCATTATTTGGGTTCAGTAATTACTATTTTACAATTCTATATTCTACTGGGTTGGAGAGGAAAGACTCTGAACGTTGGAAAATATTCTGTCATTACCTGCTGTTGAATTCTAGGGCAAGAAAGTAGGGGAAAAACAAAAATGCTGGAATTTGTGCTCCTTCATAATACTGTCTTTCAAAATTTTAATGAGAAAAAGATATATTTTTATAGAATTTCTAGAATTGCTGCATCCTATACAGAGAAGTCTGCTTTAAAGGCAAATTCTTGAAACATTGTGTTTTGTTTTTTTTTTTTTTTCCTCACAGAGCACCATAAACATCAAGCAGCTGCTGTTCTGATTTTCAGTTTGTCATTTAGCAACAGAAGAGTTGACTATTATTGCCCAGGATGTATGGGTCAGTTCATAGGTTTGCTACCTGCAATAGCATATAGTAACATTTTGGCATTTGGGTCTGCGCATTAGCTTATGTAGCTTATGTCTGGCTCGCCTACAGGTTTTATAGTGTGTGTGTAGGAGGGACATTAGGTAAGATGGATTAGTTTTGCTTTCTTTAACAACAACCTGCTTATTTATGTTTTGGGTTTTTTTTTTTTTTTTTTTGGGGGGGGGGTTGGGGTTGGGTTTTTTTTTTGCTAATTATGGGCTGAATGTAGACACACTGAACACAAGTAAAGTCCTTTATGACCTTGTTAGTCTTGGATTTAAACATCTGCTACTGCTGTCAAAAATTATTATATTCTTAATACAGTAGCAGGTATACAAAAATAATGTGGTTCAGTATGTAGCTTTGAGAAGGTTTGTACTTTGAAGATTAACAGTCAAGTGAGTATTTATTTCTTTAGTTGGAAGGATGTGTTTAGTATTCAAGATGACTTCAGTAAATGGGGGAAGCAACTTTTAAACAACAGAATCTTCTGATGACAAGGCTGAAATCCTGTATTCAGAATAAAATAGTATAAAAAAAATATTTGAAAGCAAGATGGTCAATAAGTAGGTGTACAACAATATGGAGAAGAGGACTTAAGGGATCATTGTGGGCTTGAACACAATGTGATACTGCTCTGTTGGTGGAGTGCTGTATTGGAGTGCACAGCCAAAGAGCTAAGTGGAAGGCACTGTAATTATTCCGCTTTGCGCTCAGCTGGATATCTTGCCTGATTTTAGATCAGTGTAGGTAAATTGTTGAAAATCCAGGGGAAAAAAAAAAAAAAGACAATAAAGAGGAAATTGGAAAACGTGTTAAGAAAGTGGAAGAATGAGGTTGTTTAGTTATAGAATAGAAATAGTAACTCTTCAAATCAGCAAAGAATTACATTAAAAAAATATGTTTTGTTGTTGTTTGTGCTTATGGAAGGCATGAGAAGGGTTAAGCAATTGGGCTAGTCTCATACACATAATGGTTAGGTTATACGTCAGTAAAACAATTTGCCATTTGAAAGAACAAATGTTCACTAAAACAAATTACCTGAAGAGCTTTTTGAGTTGATGTCACCAAAATTTTTAACAATGTTAAGCAATCTGTTAGGAGAGGTCCAAACCCAGAGGAAGCAGTAACTGACCTCTTCATAAGCCTTCCAGATTTGCATTTTTTGTCCCCTTTTTAATTGTAGCTTAAAGAGTATATTTTATATTCTAAGAGGAAGAATGATTATACATCACAATATAGATGCATAATCCTGACTATAGAGCATATATTTAATATGTATTATACTTCACACACGTTTACTGTTATAGTTGTAATAAATTAATTTTTTATCATTGCAAAATCACATACTTTTTTGCATACCATTTGTAGATTTTCTCATATGTCCTAAAGAAAAACAAATGTATTCTCAGAACTAAAGATTCCCTTTTTTTTTTTTTTTTTCAAAGATCAATGAGTTTAATAAGTGAAATGTATCTCTTTCTGCGGAATACTACCTGATGTCATCTTAGGAACTTCTGTTGTAGCTAGAGTGATACAAAGGTAGAATAAGTAATAGAAAGTTGCATGTTTGAATTCCGTATAATTACATATGTATGACTGCACAGATTTTTAACAGTTATACAAATAAAGTGATTATTATTTATCTAGGAACATATGCATTCTGGTTATATCTGCAAATGCTACTAACCAATATTTTAGAAATGTCCATGAGAAGGGTGTGCAGAGGTTTTATAAAAAAAATAATATTCACTATACAATCCAAAGGCAATCATAGAATCATAGAATCCT